>NW_022601438.1:4219602-4224133 GCF_009176505.1 Sitodiplosis mosellana
AACGAAGATGGAGGTTGATGCACCAAATAAAGCCTAGTTAATCACGAAATCTACCTCAAATTAACAACAACACCGCACAATTAGCAAGAATTTTCTTCTGAAATGAGCTAATCTCCGTTGTTTTTTTTTTTCAAACAGTAACCAACAAAATATACAGGAATTTTTTATTCATTGTTAAAGGAACGATTTTATGTCTGACAATATAATATTTGAGAAATATTTAAAAAATATATACATTTTATGCTTGTTCCTAGATAATAGAAGTAGGATTAAAGCTCTGTGATTATTTAACTGTTTCGATTTTTTTAAATTTGCAATAAACAAAGCACTACATCAAAATGGGTTTTGTTTCATAATTGGACTGCGTCTTTCATGTTCCTTCTGAAGATTCTTTTTCTGTTCTTATTCTTTCTTGCACACACGCGTGTAGTGTGAGAGACAGAGTTGTCACAATTTCTGTTATTTCTTCTTCAATTTTTTTGGAAGTATGCACCATTGAGCAAGTACCTACCATTGAGCTATGCAGTTAAATATCGCCCAACCCCTTAAGCAGATCCGAAGTGGACATAAGTATAGTTTCATTTCGGCACATGTAGGTGAAATTCTCATAACTCTCGCCTATCTCATCTAGAATTTTTTCATTAAAATCTCCAAAAAAAATACGAAAGAAAAACGACCAATTTCTTAAAATTCATTTTATTGGCTACATCTTAAAAACTATCGTTTCCTCATCCGAGACAACTTAATTCACTATTAATGTTCGTTTTAAATTGTACAATGAGGAATAGTTTGTTTTTTTGTGTGTGTGTTTTTTCTGTTTTGTTAAATGTTCGAAAAAAAAGATAAGAAGATGCGCAATGTTCATGGTAGAAATTGGTTGCTTAGCTTAACAACGTGTGTACTCCCAATGTACTTCCTCATATTGCCTTATAAATCATGTTTTCTTTTACGTTAAATAATAAATATTTTGTTTTGTTTTAAAAGAAAAAGTTATTTATTTTACACTGGTTTACTGATGGAAAATCACTGATTTTTCTTCTATTGAGCACGAATTCAACGATCATTATATGATATATTGTGAACGACAATTTAAGTGCTATCTGTCCCTATTGTATTCTGAGTTCGTGCAACCAAATTTCGGTGTCGCTTTGTATGATTCCAATTTCATCCAATTTCTTTGTTCTTCTTATGTCGTTTGTCTCTAGAGAAAAAAAAATAACTTCCAAAAATAAATGCCAAAAACCGCTTATTTTTATAATGACGTCAAATGTGTCACACGGAAAAAAACACTCAATGTCTTTTTGTTTTGTTTTTGCTCGAATCGACGTATCGCAGTACGAACGAGAGTTGAGAAAAATAGACGGCTTTTGGGTAACTTCAATTTTATTTGCTAGCAATTTGAAATTGAAATGGAACTCGTAAACCTTCCTTTTTGACTTGGATCAATATTTTTTTAGTATTGTATTATCAAAACGATTTGTTGTTGTGTATTTGTGTGTAAACATCGGTAAATATTCTATTGTTAGATAGTCAGTGATGCTTATAATCGAATGTTTAGGCAACATAATTGTATTGATTTTGATTATCCTTATCTCGTTCCATGTAGTCGCGATCGATCAGCGATTCGATGCGCTTCTTCAGATCGGCCGGCTGTGAAGGGAATACAAACAATTCGATTAGCGAATAATTTGCAAAGCAATTGATCAAGGCATTGAGACAGATGGATGAGATGAATTTAATAGAATTAATGAAATCATTTTTATCGTTATTACTTACTTTGACTGGGAACGTCAATTGTTTGTACAGTTCGCTTATAAGAAGATTGTGGCTCAATGTCTTTCGCATTTTCATGATACGAACGATAGCTGCATCAATTTGATATTGACGATCTTGATAGACACGCTCTTCGGTCGCCTTTTGCTCTTCCGTCTGGAAAAAAGGGAGAAAATCAATCGAATTTTTCAAGTTCAATTCAAGTGATGGTATTCAATCAAATGATAAAATCATTAAGAAAGACAGAGAGAAGAGGAATGATTGAAAAAATCAAAATCCAAAGGAAAAGACCAAACGCAAACCCAATCAGCAAAACTTACGGTTTCTTTCATTTGAATTTGATTGATTTTAATACGGAATAATTTGTTTGTGAATTCGTTGTTAAACAGGAACTTGTCTTTGTCATCAACTTCACGACCGCGTGGGATTTTTGTGATAACACGAGCCTTTCCACAGGCCAATGACTGAAGCGTTCGCCGTAATTCACCGTCCTAAAAGAGATAAAATCGAAAATTGCATTCCAATCGAATTGAAGATGGAAACATTTTCTGTTTCTTACCTCAATGTTACATGCAGCCTTAACTTCCTCGAATGTGAGTGTATCATTGTCGTTGAAGAGCAACAGAACGAGCGCTTGGAACAGTGAAACCTGTAGATCTTTTGGCCCTTGATCGAATGTGGCTTTCAGTACACAGTGGCCGAGCGTTGGTTGCCACTGTAGCTTACGGCCTGTATGCTTTTGTAGGTAGAATTTATTGAAAACGGATTGGAGCTCTAGTAATTGGGTTGGCATCGTGACCTCCATCACTGGGTAGCTGGGCCAATAGCCCATCGTTAGAATATTTACAGTTAAATCAATTGATGTGTATTCACGCTCTAAATTGGCGCAATGTTGCCTAAATGCTATGTTAATATCTTTGCTCAGTTCCATATCTTTGAACATTCCCTCCAATTTTGATGTGAATCCACCGCCGCATTCCTGTTTTAATTTTGACAGCATGCTCTTTTCCGCATCCACCGATGCCGATTTGCCCACCAATAGTCGCTTCGCTAAATCTTTCTTATAGAACGCCTCGAACACATCTTTGCCGTGAATAAATCGGAACAATACCATAATCTTATCCAAAATTTGTTCCAATTCTTCTTCAGTCGCCTCCTTATTTCCCGATCGCAATTTCATATCGACATATTTAGCTGAGGATTGAGAAGAAACCATGAAATCAAAATGGGAAAACACAATTGGTTTGAATTGGAATATCATTTAAAAACAATTAAGTCAAAAAAATCTCGACTTTCAATACACCTACCTATTAATTCAGCCGGTTTGTTTGATCGCTGATTCACGAAGAATTCGAACGCTTCACGCAACGAATTCACGTATTTATCATTGTGTTCAAAACAATTGCGCACGATATTGTCTAATTTATCTTTGAAATCGAGTAAATCTTGAACCATGCTCTTATCCTTCTCCGGATCGATGACGATCGTACGACCCTTTTTCTGTTGTAAAACCATTTAGAGACTCAATTAGTTCCATTTCAAAGAGAGTATAGAATCGAAAATGGAAATTTAGTCTGTTTCTATCGTAATTACCTTGACAAATGTATTAAAATTGATGCAGAGTTCCACTAAACCGTTTTTAACCCGGCTAAATAACGAGTACAGCAACGATAAGTCGGCGAGACGATTCTCTTCCAGCAAATTTTCTAAGCCTTTGTGCAAAATTCCGGTTAAGTGCTCGGACAATAGCTGTTTCTCCACTGTATAAATCAATTGATGCCTAAAATTCAACAGAAATGTGTACGTTTAGTCAAAAATTTGAGAAAAAATGACAGAGATTCATCATCACGAAACACATAGTTTGTATCGCGATAGAAAAAAATGTTTGTCTAATCACATACTTTGTGACTGGATCAAGATAATGTAGCAATCGTTCATTTTCTTCAGCCAAACGTTTATCGACATGCTGTAAATAGTCGGGCACTTCAAGTTCTTGCATTTTCTTTTGTCCTTCTGCTTGATATAAATTCTTTGTGGCGATCAAGAAATTGTTTTCGAATGCATCCTGATAAATTTGTAAATCAGACAGCATTCGCAAAAGGCTTTTAAGAAGTGTTCGATCGACCGCATCACTGTTACGCTCCTTTTCGATCAGCATCAACAGACCATCGACGGTTCGTTTCTGTACGGTGCTATTCATCGCAATATGACTACGGAACAGATCTAATCCCATATCCCTGTAAGAAATGGCAACGAAACAAAATGAACGATCAATTAGTGTTGAAACATAAATAAAAAGCGAGAAAAAGAGATTAGTTCTCACCATATTGAGTGGACTGTTGGATTTTGTAACACGTAAGTTCGATCTAAATAGAGGAAAATGCTTCGAATCATGATCATTTGTTGACAATGCGATTGCCAGCATTCATCCATTTTCTTCAGATAGACCAATTTGTCATTTGTATCGGCGAAAAAGGTTTTGATGTTCAACTTCACGTGCGACTCGGTCAAGGCAGTCAATTTTGTGTACAGTTGTGAGTCCATTTTATGGCTACACATATTTTCCACAGCCTGATACAATTCTTCCAACGAATATTCGATCGATTTCGATGTTTGAATTGCGACAACAGCCTTTTGCAATTTCTCCCATGTTTTCTCCTGGTAATTATCGGGTAGCGTCGGTTTAACTGTATAAAACAGACACGAATAAAAGAGAGAGAGAGAGAGAGAGAGAGAGAGAGAGAGAGAGAGAGAGAGA
>NW_022601438.1:4224143-4256595 GCF_009176505.1 Sitodiplosis mosellana
AGAGAGAGAGAGAGAGAGAGAGAGAGAGAGAGAGAGAGAGAGAGAGAGAGAGAATATAAGAATTTAAAAAAAAGAGTGACAAGGAAGAACAAAAAAAAACTCAGTATGTATGATTTATTCGAAATGTTTTGGCAACAAAATACGGCAGGAATTCAGCGTTAAAGTGATACGCGTATGGCATTTTCCTGTGTTGTTCTTTACTTCTTCTTCTTCTTCTTTTTTCCGTTCAATGCGGTTAATAAAATTTATTTTTAAATCGAAAAGTGAGTAAGTACACATCATTTAATGCATAAATAAAACAAAATACGGAAACCTTGATGAGTATAAATACTCAGAACCGCAAATTGAATGGATCCGCAAGCAATCATATTAACAGCAGGTATTTTGCAATGGCCGGCCAATGTCAAAAATTTCTCATGTTGCAACCAACGGAATATTTTCAATATACGATAGTGAATGAAGAAGTGTGGAAAGAAAATCTTTAAAATAATGATGATTCATCAAATACTAAAGTGTGTGTCGATTATCAAATCGGCACATTTTAAGAATTTTGCTCATTTTTGCGTGATCAGCATCCGTCGATCGCATTCAAGCGACCAATGCACAAAAGCCGATTAATTGAAGACATAATAATAAGCGACACACATCGAACAAACGCGAAACAAGCTCAAAACAAACATTTCCTCATTGTAAGTGAGGTTATGTATTGTACGCAACTTAGCATTGACCAAGGACTCATTTCAAATGGCCCAAAATAACTCGCACACACTACATGCTCTACGCTCGATTGCTTGTGCTAGCATTCAATTTCTCGCACAACATTTCGATGAATGAAGTTTATCGGCGTAAATTATCATCATTTGCTACCTTATTTTTCAACCGACAAAAAAAAATCCTCTCGTATCTCGTTTCTAGAAAAATCATTAACTGCGTTCAGTTGAAAATTGCAAATAGAAAAAAGAAGGCAAAGAAAGAAAATTTGGCTTCATTGCCGCAGACAATAACATCGTACACTTACACCTTAACCATATCAAAACATAGTATGAAAAATTGATTCGCACTAGGCTTTGTGTTCGATTTGTGTGTGATTGAAATTTGCTCGAACGAAGCCAATAAATTTTTTGTTGCTGCCAAAACGCGAAATGCGAATTTTACCTTTGAAATTTTTGATGACAAGCTTTCGAATGTCGCTCGGTTTTGATGAACTATTTGTTGGCAATTTAATTAGCGGCCCATTATTACTGCTTATAGCCGAAAAATTTGGACGCTTCTCGCCACTCTCACCCACTTCCATGTCGTACAACCACTGATTTTATTCCTTCACTGCTACGTTTTCTTTTATTTATTGTGTGTATCAACTAAACACCTTGTCGTGTCCACTGGTTTTTTTTTCAGATTTATCAGCAAATTTCATGCAATTTATTCAATTCAAGTCTTCGTGAACTCTGTCGTTCTTTTTCTCTCTTGCAAATTTTCAATGTCTCTAATAAAATTTCTATTGAATTCTTTAATTTTGTGCAATTCGTTTCTTTCGGTTCGGTTGTTTTCCTTCTGCTCTGTGCCTTTTGTTCACCAATTGAATGAAGTTTCTTGTTGAAAGATTTTCCCTTTCGTTTATATGGTATGTTTTAGAAGTGTGTATCGCTTCGGTTTTCTTCTATGATGTACCAAACTGACATTAACTGCTGGTAATACCAATACATCGATACTAACACACACGTACACACATACACGCTGTAACAGTCAATCCAAACACAAAGCGATTTCATGTGTAAGCCAAGCACATGCAAAACATCTGCTGTCAAATGGTGACTTGTTTGAAAAACTGAGCCACTGTGTTAATTGCTATGGGAATTTTAATGCCTACTGCATTGGATCATGTGCGGATGAAATGTATTGAAAAATTCACTTTTAATTCGAATCTCCTTGGCAATCATTTATTGCCAGAACAAAAAGAAAACCAATTTTTTCTGAAGCTTCATTTGGATGAATTTTCAATTTAAATAAAACAAGAAAAAAAAAGAATTTAACCTAAATTTATTTGATCACTTGTGTTGATAACCGATTTCAGCGCCGAATTTGCGGATTTTTTCGTTCGTTTGTTCGATGTCGTCCATTAGACCTTGGGCCAAATATTCGGGCGTGATTTCGTGCTGAAGGAAATTTTTCGCTAGAATTTTACTGGGAACTCCACCACCGTGTGCTAGGCACTCGCGACGAAAACGTTCACCTTCCGTTCGACTGAATGGATCGTTTTCAAAGTAATTGCGCCAAATCGATGCGGCAATCGCCCGTGACACCAAGTATGCATAGTATTTTGCACCGTAGCCGACCAAATGAGAGAATCGCAGTTGCCAGGCCTTGTTTTAAAGGAGAGAAAAAGAAGATTTCGAAATAAATAGATTTTTAGTTTGATGTAGTTTACATGTTCGATGGCACTTACCGTATTCTCGACATAAGGTATACTATGATATTGCTGATGAACTTGTCGCAAAATATCGGTTGTTGTAACATTCTCATTGACTTTTGGCTCACCATGGTACACTTGATCCAGTGCTGAATAAAATACCTGCACCTGCGTTTCCGATGCGGAAAACAAATGCTTCGATATACACAATCGATTCATCAACGATTCGGGCATTGGTTCTTGTGTTTGAAAGTGTCGTGCGAATGTTTGCAATACACGTGGATCGCTGGCAAAGTATTCCATTAAAACGGACGGGACTTCGGCAAAATCGGTGCTGCATCGTGTTCCAGAGATGTGTTGGTATTTGGTACGAGCCAGCATCGCATGCATTGCATGGCCCATTTCATGGAATAGATTATCGACCATTGGTGGTGTGAGCAATGTTGGCCCCGACCAACGTGGTGCATTCAAATTCAGTGCTACCACAACGATTGGGCTCTGGAAATATGAAAACAATTTTACTTTTCTAAAATTCGAGTAATGAAGTCGGATTTTATGTGAAAGATTATAAAAAATGATCAGTTTTGAATTTTGCATCGTGTTTTTTCCTCATTTTCTACCTGATACGTCCCGTCGGGAAGACTCTTTCCGCCGCGCAGCGTGAAATGGCAATCTTGATGAGGTTTTTTCGGACGATCATAAAAGTCACAGTAGATGTGACCTAAAAATCCTTCCGTTTCATGTTTCACAGCCAATTTATAAATGTCATTTGCCCACGATTCGCCATTGCGAATGTGTTCATATTCAAAGTAAACGCCATACAATGCCTTCACAACATGGTTCAAGCCTTCCATGCATGCTCCGAGGCTAAAATATGGCGCGAATTCGGACGATGACACTTTGAGGAAATCTTTTTTATATTTGCCTGTATAGTAAGCCGTATCCCATGCACCCAACACACTATTACCACCTAATTCGGATTGCTTCATTTTGGTCATTGTGTGATAATCATCTTCGGCATACGGTCTCAATTTGTCTGTCAACACACTCAAAAAGTCCATCACTAATTCGGGACTATCAATTGTGCTTTTATTGACTGCCCGATGAGCATACGTTGGGAAGCCACACACCGTGGCCAATTCGTGTCGATGATTCAACAGTTCGGTTAACAGATATTGCTGTCGTTCATCCGGGTACAAGTACAATCGGTATGCCATTTCTCGTGCCAGTGCATTGCCTGAGTCGGCATACAAACTGGAAACTAGGTAATTGTCACCATCACCTGTAAAGCTAGATGACCAAAAATAAGAATGGTCAAGAGAAAAAGTTTGGTGCAAATTTAGATTTTTGTACCAAAAAAAAAACATCACGAATTTTACTCACTATTTTTTAACACTATCCGGTAGTGAATTGCCAGAAACGGTACGCGGTGTAAGCGCACCAGCCATAAATCGTTGTCCCAGCCGCAACACGCAATCATTCAAATATACAACACTTTTACGCGCTTCTTCATCGAGATGAATTCCGCTCTGTTCGAAATCAAACAAAAAAAGATTCACAACATGCTTATCGAGCTCATCCAATGGCACCACATCTCCATGCACCGAGACTCGCTTCAGTGTTTCGTACAGCTCTTTGTGAGTGTTGAGTCTATATAAAAAAAACGAAAATAATTTTCAGGCCATTGCTTTTCTTTAAAAAAAAAAAATGAATTTGATTGTAAATGTGAACAAAAATTGCTTTGTAAGCGATAAGGGTATCTAAATGGTGTTTATGGTTCATTGGTCACGTACTTTTCAACAATTTTACAAATATTGAAGCAAGCTTCTTCGGCTGCATTGCTGAATTTTGAAGATGGATGGGCGAGTCGAACGAATTCCGTCATATCGGCTACTTTGCACAAAGTGTCCGACAATTCATCAAACACTTCAACAATTTTGCGCTGACGCTTCGGCGATATAATCTCGTCAATGAGTTGATCGCATCGTTGTGTGACACTCTCTTGCAGCAAATAGAATCCATCATGTGATTTTAATTCCGGAAAATCCAATAGACCCTTGACACATGACAGGAGTGATGGTGATAGAGGTTTCGGTGAATCGAATTAGAATTAGACTGAATTTGGACGAGTGCAAAATTACAAATTGCAATTGATACTCACAGTCCGTTCACATTTTAAAAAGGACCATCGGTCGTCTTCGGGCTTGGAATTGAAGTGATTGGCCAAATGGGACCAGGTTGTAACGGTTCGTGCCTTATTTACATGTGAGCAGCATCGTTGAATTGGTCTTAGGACTCGTTTCAAATGGTACATTTTCTTTATACAAAGAGCTAAAACACCTGAATCAAAACACCGATTCAAGTGGCTTAAATATCGACTCGCACACACCACACACAATTTATGCAATATCAAAACTTATATACATCACAATGTGTGTGCGGTACAAAAATATACTTTGCATTTGGGGAAAGTGTCAAATGTGTGTGGTGTGTGTGTGGTGCCCGTGCAAAATGTAGCCGATTTTGACAGTTCCATTTTGCACCGGATCAGTTTCTCTTCAACGATTGTGACAGTATTAGAAAGAGAGAACGCGCGCGTGTACACACACACACATACACACATACAGACGTACGGCTCGTATGTCTATTTAATTCATTTGAGGCTGCTGTTGTATGCCATTAGGCGCCAGTGAGTAGTGAAATCACAGACTTAAAAGTGATCCGCAGGTCATACATAGCATACATATATTCAACAACGCACACCAAATGTCATCGCATCGAATGGAATAAGCGAAAAAAAGTAGCAGCAGCAAAGAAATAACAAAACGAATAAGAAGAAGGTGGAATGAAGTCAAAAAGAAAAATAACTTCTAAAACAATGGCGACCAACATGTTCCCGAAGACGATAATATTTATATTATTTTTATCAATTTGTCAAGGTAAATTGTGTTTTCGTACGTGCGAATTTTCAATTTTTTTGGGCCAATAATAACGTGAAGAAAAAAAAAATGATTTGTGTAGTGAACAAAAATGGATGAAATGCAAGTGAATTTTCAGTGTGAGAGAGTGAGTGAGATTTCAGTGTTGTGTGTTGTGTTATTTTTTTTTCTTCTCTTCTCTTCTTCGGTTTTACTAATGTGTGTGTTGATCGTTTCGAATCATATCGCATAAATACCATTGTGTAGACAAAATATCAATTGGAGCCAGTCTGATGTCTAGACGTTTTGAAACAGAAAGAAAGAAAAAATTAAAATTTCTAGAGAGATATTGAAGCAAGAAGAGAATACGATCCGGAATTGAGTACATACTTCATGTTTATCGTGTATCATTTTATTTAATTAGCAGGCAATCGACGAATGCATAAATTTGCGCTGAAAATGTCGCTGTATTTAATGTTCTTTTTTTCATTTTGAAAAAATAATGGATTTTCACATGTACGAAATGAGTGAATGGTTTCTTTTTTTCTTTCGTAAAGCATCAAAAGTGCATTAAATTGAAGCGTAATTTGATTATTGCCATAAAATTTTGATCATTTTTTTTCCTTCGACACATCGCCATCGCAAATACTAATCGCAGGACGAAAGAAAAACATACATCAAATGTGTGCAGTGCACAAATTGCACTTGCATAACACAGAACGCGCCGAATTCCCATTTATTTTTTTTTCCTCTTCTCTCGTGGGTTACGGCGCTCTTCTACTATGTGTGTGCATGTGTATATGTTTGTCTTCTGCCTGTATGCGCGTCACATTCCGAATGAACTGCGGCTAGCCAAACGTAAACAAACATGGATCAGCGTACTCTTTTCATTTGTATTGAATCAAAACGTAGAAGAAAATAATTTTTTTTCGAAATTCACACTCATTTATCCCGTGCGTTTTTACTTCCATATCAGAATTATTTTGTTGTTTTTTTCCGGATTTTTTTTTCTTTTGCTGATTTATATCCACTTGAGTCGTAGATTGATTTTTCTTTCTCGACAAAATCTGAAATAAAAATTGAGCTCAGAGCTCAAGAGCTGAACACAATTGTTGCTATTGTTGTTTTTTTTTAAATCGAAACAATCCATCCAAAATTGAATCGGCTTGCAATGAATGGAATTTAATTAAAAACACAGATTGTGTTTTGTTCTATGAATGAATGAATGCAAAACGTTCGATTTATTTGAGAAATGTGAGAAAAGTATCTGTTTCCTTGATGATCATGTCAACAACGGTAGACGCAAATATGTGACATCACATGCTGTTTACTCCATTATTTAACGAGAAAAAAATCTGCATTTTTTCTTTAATAATTTAACGAAAAGCTCAAAATCTATTTCCACACACCAGGTACGAATGCAGCGATCAGTGACCAATTATTATCAGACGAAAACAATGCCGACACCGATTCACACTCAGAGATACGTGAAAAATCGTTGCCCGATTTGGAATTGCTGCTAAATCGTAATCAACACCATCGTCCCTTGAACACCATTCAGTCAATACAAAGGTAAACACCAAGATAATTCAAGCAATTTGAATTTGAGATGGATATTTCTCTAAATGATGAACGGTTTGGAAACAATGCGATTGGCCCGTGGATAAAGTCAGTTTAAAAGCGTTGCCAAATAGATAAATGAACAGAACAATCCATAGAATTACTTGAATCTTTATAAGGTTTTAGATGAATTTAGTATGAAAAAAAAATAAGATCGCTAGATAAACCATATCGACCATATTATTGACCCAGTAATTTGTATTTTCTCTCACATTCTCTTGACTCGTACGAACGAAACAAAAAAATAACAATTCAATACTCCCCCCGAAAAAAAAATACGTGAACCCAAAAAACCAATGTTAAAATAATTCCAAAGGAGGCATTCAAAATCGAAGCGACGAATGAAAAAAAGGTAAAATGAAAAAACAACACACACACACACACACTTGTGATGACCATTTGACTTGAACATGCACGATGATTTCTGATTTCGAGTTTGGTTTTGTTTGTGCATATCATCACACACCAGCAGAGAGACAATTTAACTGCATTGAATTAGTTTTGGTTTTTTTTTATTGTTTTTCTTTTCTTTCTGTGCTCATTGCGTGGAACATCTTTTGATTGACTACAAACTGAAATGTAAATTTGGTTTTTTCTTTAGTTCTTTTTTTTTGGTATACCCGAAAACACTCTCGACACGGAACTTTTCGACATTTTGCTTCCTTATTTTCTTTATACCGAATCAGAACAAAGCACGCTCTCTTTTCTGTTCCATGTAGTTTACGTTTTCGTTGTTTTTTTCGCAGCCATTTGTTTTTCTTTTGAGTTGATTCCATAAGTTTTGTGCCACTGCCGGTTTTTTTTTTTTTTTTTTGTTTGTACCTAAATTTTGGTATATCAATCCGTTGTTTGTTATTAATTGGACACATTCAACACTTTCAGGTATAAATGCTACGTGTGTGAATCGTCGGAGTGCCAGAATTTGTCAGAAGATGCACCAAACATCTGCACTAATGCATTGCAGGTAATGAGTTAATTTTAATGACATCTTTTCCAATCGAAAGAGAATAAAAAGCAACTGAAATGCCCAACGTAATCAAATGTTTTATCTGCCATTTTAGTGCTGGAAATCACGTGTGCGTGACGCATACGGGGTGGAAACGGTTTCACGTGGCTGCACAACGCATCATGATCATGTGCCATTTTATTGCAATAATTATGCACATTCATCATCATCGAGATCGAAGAAACGAGATACATCCGGCCAGTACAATATCGAATGTTGCGTCGGTGATTTTTGTAACAACGGCAGCTTTCCGGAATTGCCGCCGTTAACAAATGACGACCACGAAGCTACTCGAATTGGCTCGACACGCAATTATATCGTTTTGACATTTGCAATGCTCGGTGCCCTGATTGCCATCGTCATGGTGGTTTGTGTGGTTCTTTACATTCGACGGCGTACGGACCACAAACGAATGGTGCCATCGCGCACGAAACACGATCAAGACACATACTATGCGGGCGATGAATTGCTTCGCGTCACCAGTGCTGGTGATAGCACATTGAGGGTATGTTTAAATTTCAGTTTTTCGGTGATTTCTTCCAACAGAATTGAATGCACCTGGGGAAAGAAAATTTTTGAGCATAATTATTCATCAAAATGTGCTTTTTCTCCGCAGGAGTACATGCAACACTCGATGACATCTGGATCGGGCGGTGGTTTGCCGTTATTAATCCAACGAACGCTATCGAAACAAGTGACACTTCTGAATTGCATTGGAAAAGGTCGTTATGGTGGTGTGTGGCGCGGTATTTGGCATGGTGAACATGTTGCCGTCAAAATCTTTTCGAGCCGTGATGAAGAATCATGGAAACGTGAAACGGAGATTTATTCGACCATTTTGTTGCGCCACGAAAACATTCTCGGTTACATCGGTTCCGATATGACATCACACAATTCAAGTACACAATTGTGGGTGTTAACACATTACTATCCACTTGGTTCGCTATATGATCATTTGCATCGATCGGCATTGTCGCATCACGATATGGCCATCATTTGCCTGTCAATCGCAAACGGATTGGTTCATTTGCATAATGAGATTTTCGGCACCGAAGGTAAACCAGCGATCGCTCATCGTGATTTGAAATCGAAAAATATTCTTGTACGTGAGAATGGTACGTGTGTTATTGCCGACTTTGGTTTGGCCGTGATGCACAAACCGAATGCCCCATTGGATGTGGGCTCGAATCCTCGTGTCGGAACAAAACGTTACATGAGCCCTGAGATTCTTGATCAAAGGTAAGGAAAAGATCGAAGGAAGAGTCACACATTTTTTGCTCTGTAGTCCAATTTGGTCTTAATCTAATCGAAATGTAATTTTCATAGCATAAATCTGAATGATTTCGAGTCGCTACGACGCGCTGATGTTTACTCATTTGCCTTAATTATGTGGGAGGTGTGTCGACGAACGATTTCAGGCGGCATTGCAGAGGAATACAAAGTGCCATACTATGACGTCGTGCCATCGGATCCCGGTTTCGAGGATATGCGCAAAGTTGTTGTATTAGACAATTACCGACCATCGATACCAAATCGATGGAGCTCAGACACCGTAAGTGATCGGCCGTTTTTTTTTTTCTTTGTCGTTCGAGCAAAATCGAATTTTAGTTTCTTCAAATGAAACTACTGAATTTCATTCATTCTCATTCAAGTGAATCATTGAAACACTTCAACTTTTCAATATATCTCATTCAATCCCTTTTCAGTTACTGGCTGGCATGTCGAAACTGATGCGCGAATGTTGGCACCAGAATGCAAACGTACGCCTGGCGGCGCTACGTATCAAGAAAACGCTACAGAAATTGGCGGCATCGGCGAGTGATGTGAAATTTGGTTACGATGGCGAGATTTATGTGTGAGAGATTCACAATTGCAAACCGCAATGAGAGGTTCTATCAATAGCCAAGAGTGCATTGAACCATACGAAAGGCGTTCATCGTTCATACATCGTCATAATTCATTCGAAAACACCATCATCACCACAACAACAACAAAATCAAAATACTGCATTTGATCATTTTTTTATAGTTAAAAATTATATTTGTTCTCATCATTTTCATCAATTGACCGTCTTTCGGACACACGAATCGTCCAACACCAAGGAAAAAAACACATTGAACAAGAAAAATCTCACAAGAACGCCATCATATTGCGTTGCCTTATATTTTAAAGAGAAAGAACACACATTTTACGTTCGAGTTTCATTCGAACGAATTCAATTATTCGTTTCCCATAGTAACATAAATTGATTTTTTTTTTTTGATATGATTGAGACCCGTTTTTCGAATTTTAACGTATTTTAATTTATAATAAAGTTGAAAAACCGGGAGTAGACGAATAATTTCGAATAGAAATTGTATTCTAATGCTTGTGTCTTTACACAAGCCGTATATCGTCTGTGTATAGTTGAAACAAATAAAAAACAAAACAAAATATATACAAAACAATTTAAAAATTAACAACATCATCAAAATTGCCGTGCCTGATGATGAGAACTGACTGAAAAGCAACGAATCAATAACAAAACAAAAAAAATTAACTACACACAGAAGAATAAAAAGAAGAAAACTGTTGTTTGGCTCAACCGAAAATTTCCTAAACTGTGTATTCGCATGTGAAAATACACAAAATTCGCATTGAGCCACGAATGCGCGTGCACGGTGCACGTCCATCGTTGATATCACATATTAACGAGTTTTTGTTTCTTCTTCTTTTTTTTTCTAAATTAGAAATAGTTGCCATTTAAATAAATACATCTTAATTTTTTTAGATGATGGATAATAATTAATGAACACTTATTTAGAGAAATAAATATAATGATGAAATAAACATGTTAGATTTATAATTGTTCACAGAAACAATAACAACAGAACACATGTGCAACTAAAACAAAAATTCTACTCTAATTAATTAAGATATACACTCTATAATTTTTTTACATTTACATTTTATTTGAATTGTTTTTTTTTTCTTCAAATTCAGTTTAATTTGTTTTTATATATATCTATATATAAATCACATTCACATTTTTTCATTTTTATTTTCAATCTTTTCGTCGCTCTCAATCTGTCTCGATTTGAAAAAGTCATTTTGTTAGGAAAAATTGCATAGAAAAAACAATGAAATTATTCATAAGAAATGCAATTGTGTTAATGTTAATCATTTTCGAATAGTGTCCCCTCGTTAAGAAAGGAACTGACCAACAATCACAATTACTGTGGTGTCACATTTAATTTTCATAAATCATTTATCATTTTACATCAAATTGTAATTTACATCAACAACATAAACAACAAAAGCATCAAAAACAACGTTTATTTCAATTTAAATGTCTCGAAGTGAACGAGATGTAAAGAAAAAGAGAGAGAGAGAGAGAGAGGGAGAGAGAGAGAGAGAGAGAGAGGCGAAGAGTAACATAGAACAAGAAAGTTAGAACGAGACACAAGTTGCCGGCATAAAACGCCACATAAATTGTACACACAAATGTATTCAATAGGGAGGCACCAAAAAGAACGGTGCTAGTGCTAGTAATTAACGAATAGTTCGACAGACTAATTGATTATGTTCATGGAAATGGAGAGAGAGAAAAAAAGAAACAGCAACTGAAGTCAACAATAATAAAAGAAATTAAAATTACCTACAGTTAGTTATCGAAGGAGTTGGTTCAATTTCTTTTCAATTTCACCCTGAAAATGTTCTTGTCTTAATTTTCGCCAAAGCTTTTGGTTCATTTTGCCGTGGAAACTTTTGATTTTTTTGCTTCTAACAAAAAAAACTATTGAGTGAAATCTTTCGAAAGTTTCACCGCGAGTATCTGTCTGAATAAATCGGAATTTTTACTGTCCAAAGTTTGCGAACCAAGAATTTGAACGTAGTAATTAATTTATGGAAAATTTCGTTGTGAATTCCTGCATCAAAACTACTTATGAAATGTTCAATGCCCACAGGTAAGCAAGTTATTTACTTTCATTGCCGCTAATTAAATACAAGTTAACCGTTTCTTTCCGGTGAAGCGACGACCTGTTCGCATTTTGTTCTGAACCATATAGTAACTTTTCTTTTGATTATCTTGAAAATCCTACACATCTCGTTGACGTTGTAAATCAGATCACCATGTCATCTATTCCAAATTGAGCTATGTGATTTCCAAAAATGTAACTTGATATTCTAGCTAATACAAAAATCAAAACTACTACAAATTCGACATACGTAGTTTTGGATATTGAATTTAAAAATCGTCCAAAAGTGAGAGACTTCCAAAGCAGCCAAATTAGTTAAGTGGTTGGTTGAAAACCAAAACTGAGCACAGCGCAATTAAACTGAATTGCCCAGATTTGTTGAGTATAATTGTTATTTGTCAGTTACACTTGTACGCTTTGAAGGTAAAGTGCATTTCTGTATCGTATCACTTCCGAATGCATTTTCGCCACAACAATTAAGACCAATCATTTTTTTCTGCCCAAATTAAAAAAAACATGTTTATTTACCACTTATAAATAAAACGAAAACATTCATGGAAATTGTGAATTTGAGTTGGAATTTTCGTCGTCTCCTTCTTCTTCATCATGATTACATTTTTGGTAATAAATGAGTGGAATGCCTCCGAATATGGAATGTATAAAAGTAAATTGAAATGGTTCAAAAATAGAGATGTTAGATTCGTGTATCATCATTGGCTTGTTTGTACGGTGTTGAAGAGTTTTTGGCATGGTTTTCGCATTCAGCATTTCGATTGTACTCGACGATGGCATAGCTGCAACAGAGACAAGTATATGGGAAAAATATGTTAGAAATGTGTGGTTGAATTTATGAGATTTCACTCGAACGAGACAAAAAAAAAAAAATCGAAAAAGACAGGAATGTAAAATGATACCCACCCTATGATGCCAATCAGCATAAGTGCGAATATTGCTTCGATTTTTGTGGATGCACACAGCATTGGACTCAACATGTACGTTATAACTGAGCCGCATGATTCAAATAGACGGAAATTGCTGAATGCAGCCTCTTCATTGCCATTGAATAAAATGCCATAGTAAGCTAAGTTGGATGATACAACATGTATATGTATATATATAGTGAAAATTGAATTTTGTCTCATGAAACCCAAAAATTGAATTCTGTCCCATGAACATCGAATATCTGAACGAAGAAAAAGCTATGCGTCTACTTACAATTAATAATCACCAACCATGTTCCATCCAGCAACCCCCATATAGCGGCCATGGAACAGTATGCGACAAAATCATTCGGAACGGCAACCCATTGGCGCATCCACATCAACAGTGTGCCGTGCAGAACGAGTGTCAACGTCAAAATCTTATTACGACCCACATATTTTGCAATAGCACTTGCCAACGCTGCCGCAATCGTATTTGCTAATCCAAAGCAAATCATCACATATCCAATACGTGGAATGCCCCAACCGCAAGCGATAAATGCCTGAAAGGTGAACGAATCAATCAAATATTATGCATGAATCACTTATGCGATAAATGAATTTTCATGGAACTGGGTGGGAGACGGGAGATTGAGAGAGACAGAGAGAGAGAGAGAGGATTTCAAGAAAATCAAATGCACAGAAAAAAATATGAAGCAACAGAGGATGAATTGATGAAGTGTCAGACATACCGATGTAAAATCGACGGCAATAAATGCCTGTTCGGCCCCAATGAACATTGTGATTGGTAGCAATAAAATCTGCTTGACTTGCATCAATTGTTTCACGGTTACAGATAATAATTGAATGCCGGACAGCTCTGATCCTGAACCCTTGCGGCCCATTTCGTAGCGCTTGAGTCCATCGACAGCAACAGCGATTAGAACACTCGCTGCAATCATCATGGCGAGGAATATTATCATTAACATTTGAATTTTGGACGAGTCGGGTGGGGCCAAATTTGGATTCAATGCAGCGGTAACGCCCGGGCAAAATTCAGCACCGCACAGTTTTGCGACATTCTCACTGAGCTCTTCCAGTTTTATTGCTTCAACCGAAGCGTTGGCATATTCCACTACAGTTTCACCATATGACAACACTTTAAATATACGGCAACGAAAAAAAAACGTAGAAAAAAATTAAAATGATAAACAAAATTATTGAAAAACAAAAAAATGAAAATCTCTTTTGTTATTTTAATTTAAAAACGGATTGAAATGATTATCATGAAAATCGGATGATGTGACTAAAGTGAATAGTATTTTTTTTTTGTTACCTGATGATGATATTAAATTGCCCCATACTTGAGCCAATTGATAAAATATAAAAAATAATCCAAAGAATCGAACGACCAGCGCATCGGATCTATTTTTTCCATTGAAAATGGCCAATGCTTCAGCTATAACTGTGAGGTAGGTACATTTTGCACACCACAACGGCCCTCCGCCAAAGCCAACAGCTAATCCGGATGGAATCATTGTATACATCCGCGGATAAAGTTGTGACACTATAAACGGCATATAAGCGATAAACGATAGAGCCATCGTCCATTTCGTGCCAAATGTTCTGCAATGAAATGAAAGAGAGAGAGAGAGAAAAAACCGAATACAATATTTCAGGTGATCAAACAATCAATCGAAAATCTCGAATCGAACGGGAGTATGAGGGCGCTTTACAAGAGAAAGATCACGATTGAGAGAGGCTGAGAGAGAGAAATCGTCTACCTGATTACAATGACGGGCAAAAATATATTGGACAAGATCAATGAACCATAGATTGCAGCTAGGGTATAAGTTCCGATCGAACCATCTGTATTGATGGAGCTCTGTAAATTGGCTGTGCCATGGAATGCGGTGAATTGCAGCATAAATGCCACACCAATCACAATCACATTTTTGGCGATGCGAAGATTTTCATATTTGCCGGCTTTATCGAGAAACAATTCACGCTCAATAAGCAGGCCGGTTTGTTGTTGTTTTTTTGTGTCGTCCTCATTGTGCACCATTTCGTCGCTTGCGTCCAATTTTGTAATGCGATAGAGAATGAGAAGGTTTTTTTTAGTGTTGCTATTGTGCTCTATCCTCCCTCTTCTATTGCATAAACTCGTTTGTGTTTTGGCTGCTGCTGCTGGCTTTTTCACTCGTTCACTCAACCGTTCAATCAATCAGCAAATCATCAAGCTACAAGTTGAAAAACAACGACAAACATTATGTTCGGATTAGTATTTTTTTTCTACTAGAATGTCGGCTTAATGATTGTAATCGAATGCAATTATCATGATTCGGTCACTAGCCATTATTAACTATTGTATTAATAATTTGGTTGGTGCAGGTTGGATGCGATCGCTTTATGTATTTTCTAGTGATATTCGGTTTTAAACAAATCGATGCGCTAATTAATCGACAGTTGGCATTTAATTCGGGCTTATGCGCAGCATTTCAACGCTTTTCTAGAGAGACAAATTCTACGTATGAGGGGAAAACAATCCAAATGGCACAGAATGCTAAAAGCATTCATGGATTCCATTTTAAATTATACATTATCCACCCATAAACTGATTGAATAACAATCAATAATGACGAGATATCATTATTAAACGGGGGATTTGTGTTGTTCGACAATGCTCACGTGAACAAAAATACAAAAATACACAACATGCGTTGTTTCGATTTTTTCTTCTTCTTCTCCTTTTTGAACGAAAAAAAGGTGGATTTGGTCGTGGAGTTTGCATACTGCATCAGCAAATATAATCACATTAAACAGTTTTATATTTTCTGCCATGGGCCGACCAATTGATGCGAGTGACTGTAATGCGATTGTGACGAGCTAAACGTTCTGGTCTTTGGTCGAAAAAATAAAAACAGCAACAATAAAATTAACACCAATGTTGGAAATCAAGGCTAGAGTAATTGCGCGCGCGCTCACTTCAGCTCGCGCTCTCAAAATCAACTCTCGTATACTATATATGCTGATCTGTGTGTATGTGTGTGTGTGTGTGTGTGTGTGTGTCAAATGAATTTTTTTCGAAATTGCGTCGACAAAGTGTTTGCGTTATTTTATTTTTCCTCTCGAAATCTGTCTCCTCTCTACTTTGTCGGCGTACGGTGAGTGGCCACTTCACGTGCAGTGGACTTTTTACATTTGCATTAAGTGATTTTTTTTCTGTCATTTCATTCTACGCATTTGGTTCTTTTTCTAAATTGACATAAAATGTGTTGAAATGGGGGATTTTTGTCTTCAAGGCTGATACTATTTTTTTTTATTATTATTTCGCTCTTTATTCAAATAGAAAACGTGCATTGTTTCTTTTTTTTTTTCATTCCTACTTATTCATGAACTGATTTATAAATAATATAAATCTTGCAATCGCAACCGAAGTAGAGAGAAAAAAAAAGAATCGTGAATCATTCTCCCGATGAATTATTTGTTTTATGCACGGACTATATGCATTGCAGTGCACGGGTGATGATAGGTTAATTACGTTGTAAGTGCATCAAGTGTTCATCGAAAGTGAATGATATTTGCATAGCACTTCACCGCAACACCTTTAATGTCTAAAAAGCGAGTGAACGAGAGAAAGAGGGAGAGGGACAGAACACTCTATTTAAAATTGTAATTCATGACTCGCTTCGAATATACTCCATACACATTGACGTCAACATTCGGTCCATTGGTTTGTGCAAAGTGCCGTTTCGTGTTCATATTTTGTTAGGCTTTCTGGAAACCTGAAGGCTTTTATTGATGATATCGCGGAAAAATGAGGAGATTTTCGTCCAAAGCATGAGATTTAGAGTTTTAGCTGTTTGTGAAACTCACATTTGAAAGGCAAAAGTTGGAAATGCAAGCGTTTTGCAACGAAAATCGGAAACTTTGATTTTTTTCAAAATAATACGGATTGAAATGTCGTTATGGAACCTCCGAAATTATCCGAAAATATAAGCGGTCTTTTATTTTCTCTCACTTCATAGGTTGAATTTAGCGATGAATTAACACGTACACTGTCAATTAGAACAAATGGTTTGTTTCAGGTAACACGCAATGATGCATTAAAAATTGTACATGCGCTAATTGTATCGATACATTGCATTGTTTGTTGTTAATTTGTATAACTTGGATATCCACATTCAGCAATGATTGCAATTATTTCAATGAATATCGCATTTGTTGAAAATTGGAAAATTGGTCGTTCGTACATCAAATATGTGACAAACAACCGTCTCAAGTGAGGAAAGTAACAAAATGTATTTGTATATATTATTCAAATGCACTTTGTCGATTCCGCATCGAATTTATGCTGTTGAATCATCTGTCGCATATTTGCTACGGTCGACACATATGTGTGGTTCTATGATAAATTCTTGGGCTGTTTTTTTTCTTCTATACATTGTAAATCCTTGTCAAACACTTCGAACACTTCAAACACAGTAAACAGTTAACTGCCCGCAAAATGCTGTACACAATGAAGAAACACCGAGGCAGTTCTGTGTGTTTTGTTCGAAACAATTCATTAATGTCAGACTGTCGAATTAATTCACTTGTTGTTGCGAGAGTGCAATGCATGCGCATACAATGATGGTAAATTATGCACAACATTGTAATTACATTAGGCAAAAGAGACGTTTTTTTTTCAGCACGACTTTAATGGATTTTCCTCTCTTTCCCGCGATCTAATCGAGTCTAACGCGTCGTGATTTTGAATTGTTCTGTTCGTTTAACTGAATCACAGTGTACTAAAGGGGAAAAAAGTGCGTTATCACCTAATCTTTATATGATTGTCTCAAACTGAGGGAAACTGCGGACTGACTCGGCATAGTATTTCTGTGTTGGCTATATGGTTTTGTTATCCTCCAAAATCGACCACCCAAATCTGCAACAGCTTGTTCATAAAACATGTTTGTTATGTCTTAAAAAAGCATTTAATGTCTCGCAAATTGGCCAATTTATATATGATTATGTCTTAAAATAGTAAAAAAAATGGTGATTCACATTTCCGAAATGCTTTGGACATTGACCTTCATTACAATCATTTGATATCACTCTTTTCTCCATGACAAAGTATGATACTTGAGTGAACCAGTTTCAAATTGAAACAAAACAAAACGAAAAAAAAATTATTATACAATTGACACTGAACCTTGATATTGATCTCTCAGTGTTTGCGACAGAGACATTTACACAATGTCTTATGATATATAGCGGAAAGCGTTCCAATTCAATTGCCTCATTACAAACAAATTAACTCATTTTTAAATAACTGGAGTTGTTAACATTTTTTTAGCGGAATAAAGTTGTTTAAAAAATACGTATATGGTTAATTGGTCGTGTGATTTACCTATTTGAAATCTTTTTTCTTTTTGTGTGCCTTTTTCGACGGAAAAACCAAAGCGATTTGGCCAATTGTGATAAAGTGAACGAGTAGGATTCCGTAAACAAAATAAAAAAAATATTCTTTTCTGTTGTTAGCTGCTGCTACTGATCACACACGCGATTTTATGAGCTTAGCTGGTCAAGCGACAAATTAAAACTAAAGTCCAGCACATGGATAACTTAAATGCCTAGCACAAATAAGGTGAAGATATGAACAAACAAATCATGTCTTTTGAACACCGCGCGCACGTGAAGTGATCGTGTATATGGTAGGCGATGTTGCTGGTTGCTGCTGCTGCTGCTGTATGGCACATTTGCTAATGCTCTCACAGCCAGCTGTTTAATAGCGTTTGTGTGATAGAGCGATACGATAGTGAATTACATTCAGCACAAAACGAAACGAAACGAAAAGAAAAATAACATTTTATTAAACCAAAAGTTGTCAGGCAAGAATTATAGTATTGTGAACCTGAGCAATGCCACCACACTGAGGGGAATGAGTACATCGGATCGATGTATATTTCTTCTTCTTGGGTTTTCGTGATTATCGATCGTTATTATTCAAAATATGTAAATAAAAAAAAACCCAATGTTAAGCTGGCGCAGAATATGCGAAAGCATCGCTGATTTTGTTGTTGTTATCGATGAATGCTGTTGCTGCCGTAGCGTGCTTCGGTCGATCGCACAGCTGTGTACTCTAGCTATACACTAGACGCCGTCAATTGAAAAACCACAAAAATAGAGAAATAAACACTCAACTTAATGAATAAAGAAGATAAGTGGTCTTCGCAAATCAAAACAGATGCGTTTAAGACGCTGCTTGCCAAAGTGTCAACTGATTCTGGTGAAATGAAACCATTGGGAAACCCATTGATGAACGGCGCGGTTTGACAGTAAACAGCAGAAGTTGCAACAGCAACAACCACAACCACAATATGCGTGACGCAATGAATTCGAATCGTGTATACAGGGATTTTTTTTCCATTCTGTGTTTACGTCCTCTGCATTGTGATGCCGTCGAGAAAGGTTGTCGCCGGTGCAAATAGGTCGACAGTGGGAGAAAGGGGGCAGATGCCTGGCGACTGACTGGTCCAACTGTAAAAACGGAATTAATTCCCGAGCCATTTAATTGACTCAGTCACTTTCAAATTGGTCTCACTTCATTGAGCTCGAACCTACGGCAATATTTTGTGTCTGGCCGACACGGCTCCTCAACATTTTTCTTATTTCAATTTGAATTTTGTTTGTTTGCTTGCCTTCCGCGCAAAATTTGCCATTCACTTGACTTATAATTTCTTTCGACGCGTCGAACACATAAAATTGGCCTTTTTTTCTCGCACACTAGACAGAGTCGAGTAGGCTAATTCATTTGATCGATATTTCTCTTTCCACTTAATTCTCTGTGACGTCACCACAAATCATCTGAAATCTTATCATCTGTCTGTTAAAAAGTCAACATTATTTTTAGAACATTCACAAACGTGTTTTCCAGATACCTCCGCGCAAAATCCACAAATTTTTTTTAATATATAAATACATATGATGGAGATAATTGTATATAATTTACGTTTTTATTCCATTTGAAACCGTCTTCATCGAAGCTTCATCATTGCAGCCTCTCTGATCGTCTGTACAAATAGATAGGAAACGTCAATCAAGAACAATAAAGTGTCACCTGGTGTGAGAATCATGCACATAGTTTGCTGTAACAAGTTTGCGTCTGTGTAAGTGCGTCTGTGTAATTCAAACGTTGAAAGTATGACACGTTGCACTTAATCCCCAGGTTCCGCTGCATTGTTTACTATTTTCATGATCGGAAAGGCTGCATCATTGTTGTTATAAACGATTCGGGATGCTTTGCATCGCCATACATATTCCAAGTTCATGCTAAGACATTCATTTGTCCAGAATAGCGATAGTTTTAATCGATCAGTTCAACGTTCATTTGAAAGTGTACATTGTACACACAACAAATCATTTGGCCGACAAGTCAATCATGAATTTTAATTATATGCTCTTGATTAGCACTAATCGCTGTTTTGTCTCTTAATTTCAATAAAATCAGTGCCAGCGATGTCGGATGTATATTCATACACAGCCAGCCGTACGACATCTTTGCGACAAATGGTCTAATTTACATTTTATTACTCCGTCGGCGTTTCATTTGAAACTTTTGGCCATTCGATTGTTCAATAGTCAACCTTGATTGAAAAAAAATTATAATTTTCGTTGCAGTAGGCTTAAAAAATCGTTTCTCATAGCCTCATTATCGGGCATATGATTCATAGCTCTAGCTCATATCATAAGCATCTTGTAAACTATTCGATTGTTGCTGGTTTTTTTTCTTCTCTTAATTCCAAAACGATTCACGATTCTTCACCTATTTCTTGTAAATCGACCAGAGCTCAGATTCTCCACATTCTGACATTTGAATGCAGCATAACTCATAACAAACGTAATATTCGAAAACAACGTCTATGTGTTGACTCGCATTCTGAAATATCAAGTTTTTTTTTCTTTGATAGTGTATTTATTACGATTTTTACGACTATAACCGAATAGTACTAGCAGTGAACGAATAATATCGAGCTTGTTGCGCCGTATGCACACACACACACAAGACACAAGTGCTCGTAAATGATCATGAGATTAATGATCGCATTGAAGTCACAATCAGCATCATCGCATGGCTGCACTTGGCTGTAAATCCACAAAAATAAAACGAAAACGTCAATAAAATTGAAATATCCCCCGAAATTTTCGGCCCGATGATGAGAAATATCTCTCTCTGGATGCATTTCCACTGACAATCAATCAGCCTTCTTTCGTTCGTAACGTGTTTGAGCTCAGCGCTGGTTTCGTATGGTACACACAATGCCGCGAAAAAGAAATGTTTCAAACAAATAGAAAAGGAATTTATTGTGATCGTTTCGTAGCTTATACGTATATGATGTGCAAATTGTATAGCCGAATATATGCAGAATACACGGAAGGCTCTGGATCGAGATGGAGAGAAAGAGAAATGAACGAGAGTGTATATAAGCGCGTGCGCTCTCTCTAGAGAAAATCAGTGATCTCTTGCACTCGAATGGAAAACTCACTCGTTCATCGAGATCAAAACACACACAATCCGTGAAAAACTCGTGCGATTGCGTCTCATTCACATGCTTACACAACATAAACATGCTATTTTTATGGTGATTGAATGTGCGCGTCTATGCATAGTGCACACACACACACACACACACACACACACACACACATTTACTACGGTTTACACACATCGACAAATTGATTCATGTGGTTTTCTGAATGTGAGTCGTCATCGCCGAATCGTATGCTCGGTACCAAATGAAATAGACACCATCGAAAAGTGAGGCGATGATTTTGTGTGTGTGTGTGTGAGTATGTTGTCGAAACGAAAAAACGCGTCCCGAGAAAGAAAATACGGAAAAACAACAACAACACGGTACTACGAAAAATCGCCGAAATGAAAATATTTTCAAGCTAGTATCAGCGCACACAGCAGCCGCAGCGCGGTGAGCGAGAAAACCGATCGAAACACCGTCGAAATAGATATTGAGCGAAGGGAGAAGCAGCACGAAAAAGAAGAAACAAAATACAGTTTTGTATGCACGAAATATAAATATTTCGGCTTGTGTTCGGTGTCGGTGTCGTTGTCAGGAGTCTATTGTTGTTTTGCAGCCGTGTGACGTCTATTTTTTTTCCTTCTGTTCATCCTCTCTCGCCTGTTGTCACTCACTTTCGCATGCAAAACAATAATACGGAATTCAGTAGCAGTAGCAGCGAACAAAAAAAAAATTGCTCGTTTTTTTCGGCCCATTCTATCAAGGAGACAAGAGAAAGAGAGAGAGACAGTGATTTTACAATTCGAGTCGAGAAAAATAATTATGTATTTTCGGTCATTGTCAATCGGTATTTAATAATCGCGTGGAACGATCAATAAATTGTGTGTGCTGTGTGCCGTTTGGTTGTGGATAGTTTTGTTTTTATTTATTTCTTGTGTCGTTAGGTCCAATAAAAGTGAAGTGCCTTCAAAAATGCGAAAGAATCGGATGTTCCATTGCACAAACAGTGTGTATTGACAACACGCATTAAATCAGAAAGGGAGAGAGAGAGAGAGAGCGAGGCGTTTTCGAAGGAATTTCATTGGATTTGTTCTTGGTGTTTGGGAGCAGGGTTTTTCCCCCAAAATTCATTGAAATGCGCCGTACAAAATGCGAGCATCAATTTTCCAAGGACTCTCTTACGATTCAAGAGGTTTTCATGTTATTTATTTGGGTGTTTTTGTAATGTTCATTGATTCAGTTTGATTTTTGGATGCTGTGTGTTTGCTGGCCATTATTGCATACTGTGTATACATTTACTCCGAGTCGTCACTGCAACCAAAAACAAAACGAACAATTCAGCATCAGGTGGAGGAGAAGAAAGTGGATTAGTAGTTGTAACATATTTGCAAGCAAATTCAATGTACACATTTGGAATAGAATCAATGGTGTAAACGTTTTGGCTGTGTGTAACAATCGCCATCTGTCGATATATTAAACAAACTAAACGTGCATAAGGTAAGAATGAATCCTGTAGATTTGTTTTTTCGCGGATATAATGATCTCAAGAAAACAATGTCACATGTTGTTGTTGTCGTTGTTGTATATTCCATATGATCCGGCTGGCCGCCACAACGCAATCAACCAATCACCATCAATACAAATAGTACACACGCGCTCGCTCGCCCGTTTGCTCGAGTGAAACGCAGCCTATCTCGTGTGGTGGGCAGTGAATTAATCGTAATGAGTGTGTCATCGGATGTGTCGTTAGCACATAACTCACCGTTAGCCATTAACTGAATTTGTTCGTCTTGGAAATATCTCGCGAAAACAATCAATAAACACACGTTCATTGACACGTAAGTTATACAAAGAGGCACCTTGCACCATTTTACGCCCAAATACAATCCCAGATCCTTGGAATGTTCTTTTTTTTTCATTCAAATTATATTTATGAAAATATTCAAAATGAAATCCAATATCGTGTAATGATCAAGAAATTTAGGGCAATATTTTTTTTTTGATATTTCGATCGGTTTGATCAAAGGAACTCATTTCAAAGAATATTATATCGTTGAATGAACAGCCATAAATCCAAGTGCATGGATTTGTTTATGTGTTCATCGTTGAAGTGCTTACAAGCTTAATTGCATTCGGGAGAGTGTCTGATCTTGAATTGAATGAAACGAAATAAATAACATAATATTAAATTGCATTTGAGCAGCGACTGTGAATTGAAATTTCGAGGAAATTTTTGGCTTTGTGGCAACAACAAATCAATTCTATATGAATGAAATGTCGATTGTCAGTGTGCATTTCCGCATGAGTCGGCTTCAATTTGATCAAGCCAGATGATCCGCAATGATAATAGTCAAGCGATGCATTCATTCGGAACACGGACTGATTTTCTGCCAAAATTCTTTTATTTTTAGACCAAATTCCTTTTTTTCATTCGTTCCAATTCTAATGTAATTTCGATTTTACGTTTGGCCATACCCTTCAATCAATTATCATTGGTCAATTGGTTTTTGTCGGTTTTTGTGTGGGCTCTTCATTAGTTAACCTAAAGTTTGATATCAGCACCAACAACTCCAAAATGCTCTCGACATCATCGTCATCGGTTTTGACGATGAATTTTTTTTTGGTTGATTTTGCTTTTGCTGGATCCATCTATTTGAGCGTTTAAATGTTCATAAAAATCATTCATCATAGCACAGATTCGTTGTGGCGTTTCATCATTCTTAATAACTCGCGCATAAACAACAACATCACAAGAATCATGAAGCAAAAATACAATCATGACATTGAAAAGAGAGAGATAAAATCGCATATTTTTTTTCTATTTTAACTCATTAACGCCAAAGCCAAATTTTTGTTCGAATTTTGAAATGAAATTTTGACGAGATACTTCTGAGAGTCCAAATATGATTTTCCCAAAGTTTCAGAATTTTCATCAAACCTTTCCTAACACACATACAAATCGGCATATGAAAATTCCAAGCCGTTTGATCAGAATAGAAGAAAATGTAAAATAAGTCGGCAATTTTTGCGTCCTACGTTGGGCGTCAATGGGTTAATTAATACAATTCTCATGTATGATTCTGTGTAAATTAATGTGTCTGTACTGAAATGCTCATTGAAACAGAGAGATTGCTTTTGATATTAAATCAACAGTGGATTCCAAAATTCGTAAAAATTGAAAGAGTGCGCAATATTTTGACAGCTCGTTATAGCGCTCGTAAAATTGCAAGCAAATTACCAGAAATAGAATATTGCTAGGGGAATATCACGCTTAAATTATTTCAAATATTTCAAAAGAATCCAATTTATCTCTAAGAATCTATCGTATGAAATATGGTGGATATTTGTGAATACGGCGGAATATTGTGGATTTTTGTGAATTTGAATGATATTTAAATGTATTTACTTGGATTTAATGCAAAAAATCTCAAATATCTCCAAAATCCACAAAAATCTGATTTATTTATTCGAAATATTCGAAAATATGTCATACAATTGATGTTTATTTCAAATATCTCAAATATCTCACAAGATTCAGGAGCGTGATATTCCCCTAGGAATATTGGCTTTAGTTTGAAATAAGTATCAATGGCATTATGTATAGTTCTAAGGAGTGGAAAGGTTGGATTGCTTGGCACTTGTAGTGGTGAGTTTGTTTCATCAAAATAGTTAATAGGTGTGGATGTTCTTGATAATTACATTTACCAGAGTAGTCATCCGTATTTAATTGACAGTAAAACCATTAAGACTAGTATTCTGACTGCCCAATGAGGAAAACGTTACAGTTGTACAAATTTTGTGCACAGCTTATGGAGAAATTACATTGGCCGTGTACGAAATGTTTACAACTGTAACGTTTTCCTCATTGGGTTATAAAAGGACACATTACCACAGTGACTTTAATTTGAAAAACTAGCCATTGTTTGCTTTCCAATTTCCGAAGTTGCCAAATATAAAAGATGTTCAGCTATGATGGACGCATGTGATTGACAATTATTCTATGGATGATCAAGCGGATCGTAATTGTAGACACAGATATGCCTAAAATCAACTTTCTCTGTCGCATTACGTAATATATCGGTGCTGAAAGTGTCTATTTTTCCATCATACGATGTTGTGAGCAGCAGTCCATTATGTTTAAAGACCTTTTTAAGTTGCCACAAGAGTCTCACGATGAATTATACTTTCGTTCAGAATTTTTCGTTTCCAAGAGGAGTCAAGAATAGTTACCTTCAAGTGAGGCAAATCAAATTTCAATGCGAATTTAATTGAAGTTGAAGACATTTTTTCCAATTTTTTTTTCTTCATATTTTTGAATTGAGCCAACCCTAAAACTGAAGACATGGCGAAAAAGCCGAGCAGAAGAGAACGCAACATTTTGATCAAAATAAATGCGTTCATTGGAATCTATTTGGAAGTTGCAACTGTCTTTAAACAATTTATTAAATGAAATAACAAACTGAAGCCATCTAACGATCGAACATGCGCATGGTTATTGATTTGGAAAGAGGCAAAGTCTTTGGGCGATTGGAAAGTGTAATAAATGAAACTATTTTTGAATATACGAAATGTGCTTTTAATAACCACATTCAACCATCTGTATATTATCGTAGATTGTCTGTAAAGTACAAAGTGCAGTTTCGATATTAGACAAGTTCCTTTGTATTCCATTGTTTTGTAGTCTCAATGAGCATGTTTCAATGATTACTGTACTGTTGCTCATAACTGAAACTATAAATATGTGATCATCTGTCAACGTATGGAAACAATTTCCTTTGTTTCGGTCGAAATATGCATGTTCAATTTCCAATTTATACAACCATTGAAACACTATCCGATGTCATTAAAAACTGTTGTATTTTCTCAATAAAATTCCTATTTGAAGGGACTGCGTGTACGGTCTACTGAAAGATGTGTTTGGTGCTTACTCTTTTCTAAAAATTCGATACCAAAATTATGATATCGAATATTGAAACTGTCTTGAAAGAAGGAAAAAAGAAGAAATCAAGACATCTGAGCGACCGTTACATTTGAGTATCTGAATCAAAGCCAACAAACGAATGAATAAAAACAAATTCCCAACGCCACTCTCACAAATCGGATCACATACAATCAAACGCAACAGCAATGAAGCAATGAACACAAAAATGAAATTTTTCAACGATAATTCAACGCCTCAACTGGGCGCGTTAAAGGACTTTATAAAATTCAGTTTATATTCACTTAGACGCCTCTCAATCAATGTGGCTCTTTTGCTATTTCCTCTGATTTGTTTTTTTTTCTTCATTTCTTTTACTACACAGACAACAACAAGCAAATAAAAGAAAAGCGAAGCAACTACATAGTAGCGAAACATGACTAGCAAACAAGCAGCGAATTAATCGAGTCGAGCCCATGAAGAGAGCAAATAAACAATCGCCAGGATATTACATATATACACCGTTTTTTTCCTCCTCTTGTTATTGTTGCTGCAGAAAAAAGGAAACCGATTTGAATATGTAGAAAAAATTGTTTATGTTCAACACATTGCACAGACAGCAACAAGAGTAGTGAATTTGAAAATTTCGCCTTCGTCTCTGAACAAAAGTTTCGATTTGAGAAATGAAATTGAATTTAGAGTGTAAATTATTGGATGATTGCATTAATGAAAGTGTCGACGTTGGTCATGCCTTCGATATGATGATTATACTGATGTAAAACACGATCACCTGAACGAAGTCGCAACATTTTTTGGGTCCCTTGTGTTGTTTCTAGTTTTTATGAAGACTGTGCCTGATACCCTTCACACATAATGATCTCGGTTCGACGACAGAAAAAAAAACAAAAGATGAAATAATTTGCATACATAAATTAAATTTGGAGATAAATTTTCAAGTGATGACACTTAAACAATAAAATGTCAACGTGATAAACAGTAGTTCGACTGAACAAAATAAAATAGCGAAAAACTCATATTTTGAATGAGTGAAAACGTGCAAATCGACATTTAGCAACGAAATCGAGAGAGAGACGAACAAAAAGCTCGTCCATTCAGACCGGTTCAAAGATGATGTTTTCTGGCTTAAAGAAAACGGGCATCACACAGAACAGCAACAATGGCGTGAGGAAACGTGAACGATATCCAGAGGTATGATGTTTTTTCGGTTTCAATTTTTTCTGGTGAATAAAAAAATAATTCACTTTTATTTTTGTGTTTTGAATTTTGTTTATTTCCCCCATATTTTTCGAATACCAGTCAAAGACAAACAAACCAAATGCTCAGAATCGAAATAAGAATCCTTCGAACGACACTTATAATTCAGCGTCCTTACCACGGAAAACCGTCCAGAATATCAACAACAACAACATCAGCAACAACACTAACTCTACTTTACCCTCATATTTAAGGCACGGCGGAGGCGCTCCACGATCCAACGATGATGTTGGCGCCGCCGGCACCAGTTCGAATTACAGAGATAGCATTGCCTCGACGATGAAATACCGAAGCAGCATATCGGATCTTGGTGGCAGCAGCTCAGCCCTAGTTCAATTCACAAATACTCGAATCAAAAGTATCACCAACCGACGTGGCGCCGTTAAATATCAGAAGTATATTGTGTTTCATATATGTTAGATAGATTTTAGTTTTTTTTTTTATTCATTCGTATTCCTTTTCTTTGCAGAACACATGACATCAATGGACACAAATTTGTGGCGAAATTTTTTCGACAGCCAACTTTTTGCGCCTTTTGCAAAGAGTTCCTATGGGGATTTGGAAAACAGGGATATCAATGCAATAGTGAGTTTTTTTGGATTTTTCCATCAAAATGTGCGATCGTCATGCGCTTGATCTTAGTTGAGTGCTCCAAAGAGAATTCATTCCACCGGGAAACAAATGAAAAATATGAAATGGGTCTATTCTTGATGCAATGACATTTTATTTGGACTTGATTTCCGAATTTCTGTCTAATTTCATTGATTTTTCAAAAATCTAGCTTCAATTTACTTTTGTTCTCACTGCTATTCAAAGCTCAAGTTTGTCAAACAACGAAATTTCCAATCAATACAAATGTCAAGCATCTTCAATAAAATTCTATGAAAAATTGTGAAAATTAACAAATTTGTTCTAAAAATTCTAATCAATTTCAGCATGTCAGACAGCTGTTCATAAAAAGTGCCATGAGAAATTGTTGGGCACATGCTCTGAATCTGGTTTCAACTCAGAAAGCACAATTGTAAGTGAAAAGCCGTTTTTTTTTTCGTTTTTATGTATTTGATTGACGAAATTAATCGATTTTCCCCTTTTACCAGTATCTGAGAGAGCGATTTAAAATTGATTTGCCGCATCGATTTCGAGTGCATACATTTATGTCGCCAACATTTTGTTTTCATTGTGGTTCATTGTTGTATGGAATTTTCCGGCAAGGACTCAAATGCGAAGGTATTTTCTATGGTCGAATAACAACTTATTTTACCCTGATTTATCCATAATCAACAACTTTCATTCTAAATCGAAGACCAAAAAATAGTTACGCCATCAGTTTGTTAAATTTGAATTAGTTGTATGCAAATTTGGCCACCATGAAAACGAAAACGTGTCACATCGGTTGAAAAATAATCGAAATCTAAATTAATCTTGGCTGAATGATCTTCTTGAAAATTTATGTGCCATCCCATATCCGGTGGCTAGTTTTAATCCCAACAAACGGGAGCAAAGTTCGTAACCAATTAGAAAATGGGCATGGAAAAATGGTTGCAATTAATGAGTTTGTTTATTTCGTTCAAATTATTAATATAAAAAAGTTGATATATGTAGCAAAAATATCATATAATTTATGAGTCTCTATATATTGTTACAGAAAAAAAAACATTCGAATTTTATCTCAATTCCAAGCGAATGAAAGAAAAATGATAATTTTCTTTCTATATCACTGTCTTTCTCTTAGTTGGATGAATTATGGAAATGTATCAATGTGCTTGCTTACGTGCGAAATAAATTTTCTTCCGTTGTACGTTGTACGGAACCCAAGCCAAAATAACGTACACAAACCATTTTGTTAAAAATAGCAGCTCAGCATTCTTCTGCGTTTATTTGTTTCAGTTTTCTTTTTCAGTGTTGTATTGAGCATTTTTGGCCTTTCACTTTCAATTTGTGTGATGTTTTGTTTCGTCAAACAATGAAATGCGTCAAAGCACAAAGACGCGCGCGCTTTAGAGAGAGAGGGTGAGAGCACGAGCCGTTAGGTAGAATCCGATTGTGCCACTCTCAGAATGTGCGTGAACATCGTCATCGTAGGTGATTATTTTTGATATGTGATCGTATGTCATGTGTCGTTGTTGAAAAATTACGACATGGGCATTTTTGTCAACTGTTTCTGTTGTTTTTGACACCCGAAAAACTTTCCGATTAGATCGTTTAACATGTCATTTTTCTAAACACCAATAATCTCGTGTCACCGCATTGTCCATGATGAAGACACCAAGAAAAGCCCATATGAATTATGAAAATGTGTCGAAAGATTTCGTGTGTGTCTCTTTTCACAACGACTTCGTCCAAAATAAAATGCGATTATTTAAAGTTGCATATTTTCTTGTGTCGAATTTTGGTGAAATAATAATAAAAAATTGTGGGTTCAAATGTTGGTCTCGGAGCTTGATAAAATGCAAGGAATTTTTGGCTCATTTTTTATGGCTTTGCGCGGCTAACGATAACGTATGGACGCGTGATAAACATCCAAATCATAAAATATATACGATGCATGATTGCTTATGAGGTAAATAAAATATATTCTATCAAGTGGCATAGGTTTTTTTCTTAATTTTGCTACTTCTTCAATCTCGAGGTATCCGTTATTTTTCGAATTTTCTCTTTTTTCGGCTGAAAATTGGTGAAAAATTCTGAGCGACAAAAATACACGGGCACGACAAAGCGAGTACGGTTTCGCTTTCGCTCTCGTGACGATAGAATATTTTTTTCAAAAGAGATAAGATAGAGAAGCGACCGACCGACCGACTTAGGCAAATATATAAAATGTTGTAATCAACTAATTTATGGATATATTTATATTTATCAGCCGCCTCGAGTTCGTAGCGTGTATTTGATTTCATGTGTCGAAAAGAAGACGGACGAGAGAGAGAGAGAGAGAGAGATAGAAAGTGAAATTAAGCCTGCATCTCCAATGTATGCTCTTTTTTGGTGCTCCTGTTCCTAAAATTACGAAATGACCTCAATTCGCCTTTTTCGACTTTTTCGCATTGCAATGCGCAAAAACAAAAGATACACACTGTACATTTTCGGATGATTTTCTTCGCCAATCGAAACTCAATGAAAGTGAATAACAACAAAAGAAAACACAAGTCGAAATCAGAGCCCCGTCGTCGTTCGAGCATCTGTTACATTTCGACGCACAACAAAAGCGTCAGTAGTTTTCTCTCAGCGATCGGTCGATATACTCTACTCGCTCTATACAGCAACTAGATATGTGCACCTGTAGATCTTAGTAGCGAGCCAAAACTCCTTTGATCTCGTATATTTTGGATTGGCGATACACATACGCTTTCTTCTTCTTCTTCTTCTTTTTCTTCGGAGAAACACTTAATTCATTCAGAATAAACTTCGTTTTATCTTTTTTCCACGATATTTTTATAAGATGTTTCGCATTAAGCTGCGCGGTCTCATTTTTCTGTTAATGGCCATTCATAAATTTGAATAAAATTGCTCTTTACTTCTTTTTTTATTGAGCTTTCGGCCTGCGCAGCGTGATGAATGGGATTGGATGACACATCGAATTATGTTCGTAAAATAACAACTTGTAAAATTGTGATTGCTCCATTTTTTGATCTATAAAAACTGGCTTCAGCCGGTTCGATTGCAACGAAGTGTTTTTTTTGGGTTAGATTTCGTGATTATTACGGTTGGGTGTTGATTGAGTTGGTTTTCGAAGTGGTTTCTTTTTAATGAAATCATTGAACTCGTCCAGAGTTTTATTCTCAAATTCGAACCGTCACACATTTACATTTAAACCTAATGAGTAAAATCAAGAGGGAGTCAGATAGAGAGAGAGAGAGAGAGAGAGAGAGAGAGAGAGATGTAAAGAGAAGTCGCACGTAAACAGTGTTGCAACTCAGCTGAGATCATGAACATTTCGTACGAAAATGGGCCGTTTTATTACTTGATACTGAATTGGAAGTGGCAGCAAACAAAATATGTGCACTCAACGAATACACATTGTGTTCACTTTGTCACCGTCATATCAGTGATGGGCAGTGCTTATGTGCTCTTTTGGCCTTGCTTACGTCGAATGAAATATGGTTGCCCGAATTCCTGATTCTAAGAATACAGAAACCCATTGTGCAAGCGAATTGTGGATTTATGGCAACAGAAAAAAAATCGCCTGAATTTACTACCCATGTTGTAGTAAATTCAAATCTCCCGTTTAAAACAGTTCACAGACAATGTTTTTCTGTGGTTTGATAATGATTTGTTTATTTATCAATTCAATTTCATATTTAGAATTTTCGCAGTGTTAACGATTTGCAAATGGCAATCGATTTAAAAACCCAACTGAGTAACACAGAAGTGTTGTTGTTGTTTCGATCGATAGTTTGGCAGGAAGTGAGCATGAATTTAGCTACTACTCCATGCTGATCTCATCACATTTTCCAAGAGAAAAAAAAAAGAGAAACGATAACCCATTTTCTGCCGCAAAGTCAAATTCGATTCGCAGTCCAAGTGTTTTCACTCAGCAGAATCTCTTCTTTGAGTTTATGACTTTAATATATGCCTATACACGTGTTTGTGACCGAAATCGCCGGCACGGTATATGTGTGTGTAATTATGGAGTTGTGCCACCAAAATGGCCTTCGAACTTATTGCTTTAGATAACCATACACCCCCGTATCATATTCGCTATCTTTTCTTGATGCGATGAACATATAAACAATTCGATTGCCAAAACGGCAAACAAACGCAATTATAATTTCTAATTTATGGGCAAATACAGACTTTCACACGGCGCAATGCGCATCGAGCTCTCTCTCTTTCTCGCAGAGGAGGAACAAGTGAGAACGAGTGATAGATAGAGAGAGAGAGAGAGAGAGAGAGAGAGAGAGAGAGAGAGAGAGAGA
>NW_022601438.1:4256605-4286637 GCF_009176505.1 Sitodiplosis mosellana
AGAGAGAGAGAGAGAGAGAGAGAGAGAGAGAGAGAGAGAGAGAGAGATTGAAAATGGATGTGCGAGAGAGTTCATTTTCATACATACAAAGATAGATTGGGCTGCTGCCGAAGAGGCAAGTCGATTAAATGAACACACGGCACCCAGACACAAGTGAAAAACTAAAAATATTTTTTAAAGGAAATTAAAACGAAGAAAAGAGGAAAGAAAGCGAAGAAAAATAAAAAGAAGAAAACCATACGAATCACCATTAAAATGACGCGCAAAGCAGTGAAAACGACGGCTTGTTGGGTTTGAATCGCGTGACGAAGATAGAAAATGAGACGAAAAACGAGGAAAAGCGCCGCCGTAGCACTTTTCAGCTATGTTTTCTGTACCGATCAAGTCAGTCATATTGAATAATACATAGAGATAAGTTTGTGTCTTGTGTTTGCGCGTCCCAATCGTCGTCGTCGTAGCCATCTGCACATTTTTCTTCTTTCTTCGCTACAAAAATGCTGCTACTGGCCATTTCATAGTTTTGTTTTGCACGCATATCGACATTTTACATGAGTTCGCTTCGCCTTTTGCACTTATTTAGTTGAGAGTAGTGGTTTTGTGTGTGCGCTAAATCGTTAAAACAGCAAACATAATTTCGCATAATACGGCCAATTTCTTACTTTATTTTCGACGTCGTCGTTGTTGTTGTTCTCGCCGCTATTCAGTTGATTCTTTTCGCGAGTGCGTTGCCAATGTGACGTGGCATTTCACTACGAATGAAACGAGAAAAAAAATCAAAAATTTAAATAAAAGAGAAACAATTTAAACGGAGAAAAACAAAACAAAGCAAACAAAAATAAAGAATTGTTTGATGTTTAGAATAGAATTGATTGTAAAATTATTTTTGGTGAAAAGGAATAGAAAATGAAATTTGAACTATTTTAATATTGAAAATGAACATGGCGGAAAGTCCAAGTTGAAACACTAAACGATTTAACGACATTACATAATGATAAACACATAAAATAAAAACGGTTGAGTTTTGAGAAATTGTTGTTTTGTGTTCGGAAAGCCCCAAAAAAGAACAGACACCAAGAAAGAAAACACAGAAAAAGTGGAGCAAGATGCCTCTTTATAGTGAATTGAGTTATTATATACCAAATAATGCGGTTTACTCATCGAATCGCACTCCAATCCATTCGACGTCAATGTCACCATATTCACCGTATTCACGCTTAAATCCATACACACCGCCACCGCCAAGACCGGCCATTTACTCCAAAGATGGCCAATTCAAACCGATGCTCACGTCAATATCCGAAAGTCCGATACCATCATCAATCCGTTCAAACGGGTTGACTTCATTAACCCGCATCAATTCCGGCAAGACATACAATTTTCTTCGATCACCCGGCACCTACGTGTCACCACGTCCCATTCACATAGACACAGCCGATATTGATGTTTCGGCATCGAAATTCCATCGACATCGAAACGCTCGCATTCGATCCACTTCACCGGAAGCGGCTAAAAAGGAGAATGGAAAGGATGGCACCGCCGCCGTCGTCGATGAAACCGATAATTCAGCATTTATGCCACGCGTTGATCAAAATGACCCCATCAATGCACGAGCCACAATCAAACGGGATCGAAACATTGTTCGATTATCAACAATGCGTCAGCGTAGTCAATCACACAGCAATCGCAATTCAAGAGACTCGATCAAAAATGAGAAAAACAACAAACGATCAACACCGTCGACTTATGAAAATTCCAATTCGTTTAAAAAGAGCGTCAGCCAAGAATCGGATGAATTTCAAGCGGAAAATGACACAAAATCACCTGTAAAACGATCGTGGCGTGACAAATTTGGCGACTCACTGCAAACGAACACAACAAAAGTCGTGCGCAAAACACCCGGTGAATTGATTCTCGAACGTCATATAATTCGTGACAAAAACAATACATTAAAAGTTCCTGTGGATCCAACACAGTCGACCATCGTACGAATTCCAGACAATGTAACGCAACAGGAGATCACCTATTTGGAACCGTTGATACGAAAATCCATTCGACGCCAGAGTCTAATCACATGCCCGAGCTTCAAAGATATTTGCAAAGAAATTTCCGAATCGGAGATCAAAGTCGAAGACGATTTGAATGCAGGCGATTTACGTCGACGTGCATCATTAATTCTCGAACAAGAGGCACAGATTTTAGCACAAATAACGCAAATGCGTCGACCATCCGCCGATGTGACCGTCGACGAAACGATCGGTGAAGATTCGGCCGCCGAAGAAGCTGAACAAGGAAAAGCAGACGCAGAAAAACTGAGAGAAAAGAATTCATCGGCCGAAAAAAAAGAATTAGCTGCCACAGTGGAAAAAGTCGAAGAGAAACCTACAGAAACGCCGAACACCGTCGAAAATGTGATTGTGATTAAGAAGAAAACGAAGAAAAAAGGCGGAAAATTAAAGCATAAAATTACGGTGACCGTGGAAGTGGAGAATCCAAAGGAGCCACCACTTTCAATTCAAACGCCACCAGCGAGCGGAACCAAAATAAGCCCAACTTGGCGAGCTGTGGTTGAGGAAATCGAAGAAGATGTTACATTGAATCTACCGACCAAGCGCACCGGTCAAAAAGATGATGATGATACAGCGGCCACAGCAACAGCAACAGCAGCAAAATCATCGAAACCAGTCAACGCTTCGGAAAATGATGACGATTTTTGGCATTTAATTGGACGACGTGAATCGATTTATTTCAAGAAAAAGGTCGATTTAAAACGCAATGAAATCGAAATCATCGAAATACTCAATGACAAAAATGGCGATGATGAACAAGTGACCAAGAATGGTGCGAAAAAATCGATTGAAAGTAGATCAAATGCATCGTCGTCGTCGTCGTCGTCGTCGTCGTTGTCGCAACAAACTGAAAAACATGATGCAAAAGTCGATGTAAAGACGGAAGGCAAAACGCCAACAGATATTAACAAACGAGTGGCACAGGCAATCAGCGAAGAAGAAAAAGTTGTAGGAAATAAAGTGCAGCTGAAAAAGAATTTGAAAAACGACAATTTGAATAATAAGACCGTTGACGGAATGGCAACCAGCAAAGGAATCGTCACATCACAAGTGATTTCGAAGCAGCCGCAACCGCCGCCGCTGACCAAATCTGAAAATGCCTTAGGTAACAAGGAAACGATTGCCAAACCAATGGAAATAAAACCGATGGAAAGTCATAGCAGTGGTGGTGGCAGTATCGAGAAAACAACATCGACGATATGCCCAATAAATGTAGTAGAAAATGTTACGAGCGACAGCGGCAACGGCAGCACCAGAGACAACGGTATCAGTGAAACGGCTTGTCACGAACATAAACAAACAGACAAAAGTGATGTGAAAGCACCTACGATGATGCAAACCGCCGATCTAAATTTAGAGACTGGGCCACAAGCCAACAAAACAGCAGTAGAAACTGTAGAAGCACCACCACCGACAACAACAACAATAACAACCGAGCAAGTAGAACTAGAAAAACCGAAGCCGAAAAAGAAACAAATCATATCAACGGCAACGGCAACGGCAATGTCTACCGAATCTGCATCGCCTATGAAAACTGAAAACGATAACAAAAGTTCGGCAAAACTAGCAGCAACAAAAACACCACCAAAAACCACATCAGCAGACTCATCAAATGATTTCAATGCAGAGAAAATGCCAACGAATGAAACAAAGCCAAAATTGAAAAAAGTGGCAAAGAAAACGGCCGCAGCGTCGGCTGGTGATAAAGCATCACCAACAAAGGCAAAGCTCAAGAAAAAGGTCGCTAAAAAAGATGCAAATGGCAGGGAAATTGTCAAAGTAAAATCCGCATCGTCGTTCGAAAGTGAAATCAATGCCACAGAAAGCACGGACGCAGACACATCGGCTGCATCGGAATCGATTGCATTGACCGAACAAATTGCATCGAAATTATCAGACCGTGGTAATGATAATGAATCGAAATTAAATTCAAATGCGGGGGCGAACCAATCGACCGACAATGCATCGGAAAATCCGTTCGATTTTGTGCAGGCACGTAAGAGAGGCGACAGCGGTAGCAGCGACAACGGCGTTGGTGGTCTTAGCAAGTTTGCAACGGTTGCCAATTTGAATGCAGAATTCGAAATCGAACGTCAATCAGCGTCGTCAATCGATCTAGCAAACGATCGTGGTCGCAATAATCGATCCACCACATTCAATACGCGCAGCATAGCGGACAGTTGTATCAGTTGTGATGAAACATTTGATTTGCTGGTGGACTTCGACAGCGATTCGGTAAAGTACAGTGACAGTGAAACGGACTCAGACGATATGGCTAAGCGTCGTCCAAAAAAGCGAAAAGAGAAAATCGATCCGCGTAAAGTGATGAAATTGGATCCGAAACGAAAGTGTTATATCATGGATGAGGCAGCCAAATATCCAATGATTGCGACGCCACGTCCATTGGCCAAACGATCTAACTATTGTGGCGGAAACTATGCGGAAAGTGAAAGTGAAAGCGAAACAAGCAGTGATATATCCAGCTCGGATGAGTGCTACGATGAATGTTTGTCACCAAACGATATTGTGGTTAAAGATGTGATACGAATGAGCACGTGCAGCAATGATTCGGGCTTCGAGGGCGGTGGAACCGCACCATCCAGCCCCAAGAAAATGCTGGGTAAGCATTTGGAATCAATACCATTCAAATATATATCCAATATGATTACAAGCTAGAAACAAAAGCACAAATAGGAATTGAAAGGAAAATGAATCATTTTTACTATTTTACTATTAACCACCCATCAAAACACAACAAAAACGACAACATATACATAACATACACGCTTTTACTTTCGATATTCACTAAACTAACAAAATTACGCAGGGCATGAGTGAATGCGCTCCCGCTGATTGAAAATATTCAGTTCGAAATGCAAAACATTGTATTATATTTAATTGACCTAGGCTGCGAAGAATGAATGCGATTGCAACTTGTCGATCAAAACAACTGTCATAGATCATTTTATTTATGTTGCATTGTTTTGTATCGTGGTTTTTTTTTTGCTTTCTGACCGTTTACAAAGTATGATAGCGAGAGCATAATCAACAAGAGTGGTTGCGATAGATATGGTTTTTTTTTAAATCATATTTTTTTTCCACGGTTTTGATTGCTTAGGATGGCCCCGCGAGCCCCATTCAAACCGCCACCAATAACAACGGCATAGAGTTTATTACCGCAAATAAAAAACCAGAATGATCGTGCCCGCTCTCTCTCTCTCTCTCTCTCTCTCTCTCTCTCTCTCTCTCTCTCTCTTTCTCTCTCTCTCTCTCTCTCTCTCTCTCAATGAACAACAGGGACATCGATTCACGAATTCTACGCATTAAATTTACAATATAAATCATCGAATTCAAATATATAAATCAATCGTCATTCGTCAATTCGATGTGTCAAAATTTAATTTTGATTTCATGGCTCAATTTTTGCATGACGAATTAACGTTGAATTGCATTCAACATTCGTTAAATGTCTAAGGGCATTCGAAATTGAAACACACAAAAAATAAAACATACGCGCAAAACTATATCATGTTGAGAGAGGAGAGAGAGAGAAAGAGAGAGAGAGAGAGAGAGAGTGAGTGAGCGAGCGAGCGCGCAATGCAACAACTCAATTAAAATGGTGTGTGCAACACAAACCGATTGATTGCAAGCATGTGCGTTTCGTTTGCAAACAACAATTCGTCTGATTCGACCTTTTTAAAATTGAAAAAGGAAGAAAAATCAAAAATGCCCTTGATTAACCAGTATCATTGGTCACGTGGAAATGTTCACCAATCTTTCACCGTCAATCTGGATGGGTGTTGTTGCCGCTGTTGCTGCAACCATTCAATTCATTTGCGTCATGGCAATGCTCCTGAAACGTCATATTTCAGCGTAAAGTATACAAACAAACGTCTCATTCTTGGAATGTAAGAAATGTTAAGGCTAATCTGAAGTGTTATTTTTGGGGTCGAACGGATCACATGTTTTCGGTTTGGGTTTAAAAATATTATTATTTTGTGAAATGAAGAAGGAAAAAAGAGCTGAGAGTCAAAAGAGCGCAATAAAAAAACAACTAGAAAGGAGAAACATTTCAAAAACCACCGAGAGAAAAAAAAAGCCTGCCGAAATCAAAATTAATACGATTCATTATTTAAAAAGATATAAATAATAGGCTTTAGTTGAGTGGTGCGATTAACAAACTTTAGGAAATAAGCCAAAAACTCGTGAAAAATTCTTTTCTGTTCGTTTCGCCTCTTATTGGTTTGTCAGAGTGTTTATTTCGCTTGTAAAAGCTGCCACTACTGATGCTGATGCTATTGCGGAGCCGTCGAACAGACATTTGCCCATTCCTTTTAATTTGTCGATGCGAGAGATGCAATCAACATGGCAGTAGAGCATGAAGAATACAAGCAAATTGTGTGCCGCTTCAGCGGCCAATTCAATGTGAACACGAATTTTTCGAAGGATATATATACATATTTATCTATCGTTTTTCGTATTTTCCGTCGTCATCGTCTTTTTTTTCTTCTTCTTCTTCTTCTTCATCACAACTAAATGCAATTAATCGAATGGACGATCGTTCGACATTAGTCAAAATGAACACAATTATTTACATATTCGACAAGCCAAGATATGGTTGGCTTCTTATTTAAATTCTGCCAATTCGTTAAAAGCATTTAATAAAAGCGCAATTATAAAGACAACAAACAGGCCGCTGCTGCTGCTGAAGCCAGAGAGAAGCAACGCTAAACAAATTTACACAAAGAATGTTAATTGATGGGGTGAATTGCACGCAACTCATAATAATAATCGGTAATCAATTACGAAAAATATTTCCGAAGCAACAAACAGCGCTTTTCGCTCTTCAATATTCACAAAGGATTATATTTAGTTTAAATGTTATTCATTTCGAAGCAGGAAGAAAATAAAGAAAGAAAGGATGTTAAACAATTTCAAGTGATTATCACATTCCAAAGCTCTTTTTTTTTGGCTGAATCCGAATTGATGAGCAATTAGTGCTTGTTGCAGCTTTTTATAGCCGCTTTTTATCTGATCGCACAAATAGTGAAACACGCGACCACCAAAAATAACACATAAACACTGGCATGCCAATGATTATTCTTGATTTTAAATCAAGGACGGTATTTTTTTGGTGTACGGTACATTGTTTCCTCTATCGTTGGAATTCGATTCTTCACAACTGTTTCGAATATTGGATATATTTTCGGTGTGGTGGCCAAGTTGACCAAGGTTGATATTTCCAAAATGAAACTTTTTTTGCCAAAGTTGTTCGGAAATTGTCTGCAATATGAAAAACAAACTGATACCGAACTATAAACAGTCATGATTTTTTTTTTTTTGTTATTTTAAGTCGGTATATGAATTTTAATTCATATTTCTTTCTTTCAATGTGAATACAAATCCAGATTGTGACGTCAATTGTCATAAAAAATGTCAAAAGCTAACGGCCAATTTGTGCGGTGTAAATCAGAAATTGATCGTGGAAGCGTTGTCATCAGTTCGTAGAGGTACACTTGATGTATACATATTGTGTGTTATCTCTCTGCGAAAAGTCATTTGACTTTTTGCCTTTTCCGCCCCAATGGAATTTGCAGGAGACAATCGAAAGCAGTGCAACAAAATCGACGTTTCATAATGTTTTTTCATCTATTTGTATTATTTTGTTTTATTTTTCTTCATTCAAAGGTGCACGGGAGCAATCAAGTACACATCATGCGGCAATCGCTACTCAAAAATCGACATCAAAATCCTTTGATACTGCCGATAGCGATAACATGGGTATAAATCGTTCATGTTTTGATGTGTGTTTATTTTTCATTGTGTGTATGTGCAATGTGCGTACGCGCCATTTTTACATAGTTCTTTTATCTGTTTCTTTGTGTTCCGTTGTAAATAATTATTATATGTTCACGATACAATTCGAAAAAAGAGGAAATGTGTTCCTTTCTCTGTACATATAAAATGTTCTGTGTTGCTGAAGGGTAGACTTTTTTTCTTGTACAAAGTTTACATTTATTCCTTTGTTTGAAAATCCGTTCTTTGTTAGTTACTTGCGTTTCATATCAAAGCTTTATGGAGTTTTCGATGGAAAATTGATTGATTTAATCCTATTGGCATGTAAAATGGTTCAAAGTAATTTCCCCGATCCTTTCATCTCTCTATGGAAAACATTGAAACATCGTTCAATGCGTGAAAATTGAACATGGGAAATTATGTATTCCCACAGTAGTGACAAGTGCAGATATTATTGTGGTGTTGCCGTACATGGGTATATTAAAAGTGCAACCTCTAGTCTAATGAAATTGGCTTGGTTTTTAAAATGTGAAGAAATTTCATTTGAGCGCGTGCATACCGTTGATTTCTTAAACCAGATGGTTGCGGACGAAAATGGCATACACTGAAGCGGAACCATCAAGTGGCGGCAATATTTTTTAAGTAGACTCGTTTGTCTTGATCAAAGACGATTTTAGCATCGTCGGACGGACATGCAATGCTCTATCTCAATCTCTTGTGAAACAAATTCTGAGCGACATTTGAAATAATTGAGCAAAAAAAAAAAAAATATTATTGCACTCCGTTTTTTTCCTCGGCCGAATTCTGTTTGTAGCAAATGAAGTGTTTTTATTCTTTATTATTTAGGTTGTATCTCTTATATGTGCTGTCGCTTCCTCCTTCGCGCTCTTTTTCCGCCATTTCAGCACTTTCGTTAGGTGATTCGTTCGAGAGACAGAGAGAGAGAGAGAGAGCGCGTTTTCGATGCATACCGTACAGCATTGCACGCTTCAACCTTCGTAATCAATCATTTTAATTTAATTTTCATTCTGTATATATGCTATTTATTTTTTTCCCCCGCAATGAATTTCGTATCTCGTTCGTTGTTCATTTATTATTATTTTGTTCGTTTGCCGCTTTTCGGCGCTACTCTTCTGAGCACAGCTATTAAGACTTATCTTTCGGCTAAATTGCTACCGTCGCCACTGCCACCATCACCATTTCGCAATTTCTGTCATTTGCTCCTTCTTCTTCTTTTCTTTTTTCTTCGTCGTTGTTTTCGTTCCCTCTTTCGCTGCTCGTGCAAGTTTAGGTAGAAATTCTAAATTTAAATGGTTTTTTTTGTCAAATGCGGTTTAATTTTAACGTTTTCGAAAATTACGTTCGATGACTGTTATAAATAGATAGAAATGTTCTACAATCTCGTCGTCATTTTGCGTTTGCATTTAATAAACAAAACATATGTTCGAATAGGATGACATGAATAATGCCAGAATTGATGAAGGAAAAGGAAAACTAAATATACAACTTTAGAACATTCCTAATGTATAGTAAATATGATAGAGACGCTGTTGCGACATTATTTTTGCTGCCATTTTGGTTGTTTTTTGAACGAGAGTTAGAAAGAGTGAAAGAGAAAGAGAGAATCAGCGATATTTTTGAGGTGTACGGTAAATTGATTTAGATGCTGTGCAGGTGAGACTTAATAACGAGTGAGTGCTGCACAAGAAAGTGCCGTCGATTCTATCGCGCAATGTTTCCCTTGTTCTGTACAAAATCCTATTTAATTGAAATTAATGTTCTGTTGAAACGACGTCAAATTCATTAATGCGATTATGTACAGAGACGCATTTCTCTTCAAACACTCTTAGCTTCTGCGTCTCCTTCTCTCGTCAATCATATGATCGATGTCGAAGAAATTCATGAATCATTTATATCGTTTGATAAATTTAGTCACGCCAAACCGATTTTCGATTGCCGTAATATTTTTCCGCACCTTCTTAATTCCTCTATCCGACGCAATTAAATTGCAAATACACCGCCGCTCCATCCTTATGTATTAAACTGTGTGTTTATTGCTGAGGTCTTCATTATAAGATGGATTGGGCATTAATAACACTTGTAATTTATGATTGTTTTTTTTTTGTTAATTTCAAAAAATTTCCTCATTTCCAAGTTTCTTTTTTTTCTCTCTTCAAAGAAATTCGTAATACTTTTATAATCAACGTTAAAACTGGTGCAAATTTGCTTCTTTCGGTTGGATCAGCTTCCTTTGAGATAATTTTTGTTATTTTTATTGCCTCAAGCTAATAATACGAATTTCCAATCCAAACTAATGCGATATTTTTTTTTAACTAGAAATTATCCCTGAGTACCCTTCATTTGCCTTCAAGTACAATACACGTAAACGTTTAAATGAACTGAAAGTGCTATAATCATTAAGATTAAAAATGGATGCAAAACAAGCGTCCGGTTTGCAAATGCTGTACCATAAAACGTTAACAACATATTCAGATAATAGCTAACACACGCACATACACTAACCAATTATAACTGTTGTTGTTGATGAAGCAGACACTTAGAGAAAAAAAAAACTCCGAAACTAATCCGGCAATAATATTCGAAATGAAATTTCCGGAAAATTTCAATATTCAACAAATCAAGCAACCCTTTTAATGTGAGTATATAGAGAAGTGTTCATTTCTAATACAAATGCGCCATAATTGTCCAGGCGTCAGACGGGCACTACGCAATTGGATATCATAATAATGACGCCCGTGGGCACGAATTATATAGACCGACCGCATAATATGAATGGATAGGCCGTAATAAAATAATCAGAAAACTTCATTTTATGTTCGGGTGTTGATGACATGAATGTCATAAATACGTTTGAACTAATCCTGTGTGCAGGTGAAAAGCTTATAAAGTCCCTCGCCGTATTCAAGAGTTTAGAGTTGAAAAAAATTGACTTAAAAGGGGAAAAAAGGGACCTACTTTTATTGACTTTTACCGAGTAATAAACACTTGAATACGGAATCCAAAATGAAAATGAGTGTAAAAAAAAACTTTTGGTTTTTCATTCTTGTTAACATGCAACTTACTCATTTGTTTTTTTTTTTTTTCTCCACAGAAACATCCTACACTTATGCACAATTTCAGCGTTCGGGCAACATTACCGCTCCAGCAACATCAATACCACGTTTCAAAAAGTACTCGGTCGATGATTTCCACTTTTTAACGGTGTTGGGCAAAGGAAGCTTCGGAAAGGTAATTATTTATCCAAACAAAAACCAATTCCAAATCGAATCAATCAAATGCCATTGCCGTTGCATATATTTTCGCAAGAAAGAGGATCATCCATTATGTTCGAGACTTAAGAGCTTTGCCCCACTTAATTGATGGAAAAGAAAAAGAATTTGAGGCTTTTTTCTTCTTTCGTTCAAAATGCCACATTGCCACTTGGTCGCAAAATCTGTTTTTTTCTTCTTCTTCTTCTTCTTCTTTCTATTTGCCAAAGATGCATCTCATGTTTTAAAATGCAAGTGAACTAGAACACGAATTTGCCTGTGTCAGTGGTTTTTTTTCTAGTTTCATATCCTTTCTCACAGTCTTGTTCTCAATGTGATTTTCTATCTCTGCCTCTCTCACTCACTTTGAAGTCAACTTCAAAGATGAGTCGATTTTAGCCCGGTTTTTTTCAGTCTCGACGTAAATATAAAGTGGGTTAAAAGCATTTGTGGTTTTTGTAAAGCAATCGACGAAATTCTTCGTAGCAATACGACTAAATAAGCAAGAAAAAGGCGGCCATCATTTGGATTTTTCCCTCTTGTTCACTGTGTGTGTAAGCAACATGCAAAACTTTGGCATATTCTTTCCTTTTTTGCATCGTTTTTTTTTCTTTCTTTTCGGCGTACAGGTTTTGTTGGCAGAACTCAAAAATACTGAATACTATTATGCGGTTAAATGCTTGAAAAAGGATGTTGTTCTCGAAGACGATGACGTTGAATGCACACTGATTGAGCGGAAAGTATTAGCTCTGGGCACAAAACATCCGTATCTGTGCCATCTATTTTGCACATTTCAAACAGAGGTACTTTATATACACTCTTTAACAACACATTTAATTCTTACCATGGGCGTGACATGCAGCCACATGGGTACAGCGCCCGTGTACTTCGTAGTGGAAAAAAAGTGAAGCTTGCTTGTCACCAATATTGATGTTCACGAACATCAAATTGTTTATGCGTTATTTCGCCCACTTTATGCACTGGAAATAAAAAGTTCTTCAATTTCTAGCAAATTTCACATATGAATTCATAAACACATCGAGAAAACACAACTATTTTTTCACATAAAAAGCATAAGCAAGATGATTTTTTCGTTGATGGTTGTTCGATCCTGGATCGTTTGTGATTCATCAACGATTTGCAACACATCCATTTTTGATTTCGATATTCCAACTGAATACGATGTTTTGTATTCATTAAACAATTCCATTTTGATCAGAAAATAATTTTTTATTGAAATGGCTGTGACGAAAAACCACGCGAACGATTGCAAACGATAGCACAAACATTAATGTCTAGGAACATCAAATTCGAATTGACATTATTGTCAAAGCGAATTCATCGGGAAACACTGACTTGAAGTTCGACACAAATGTCAAATTAATTCGCCGATGTGAAGCAACAAAACAAAATAAATAAAAATACAAGCAAACAAACATTTTGTGTTGATCTAATCTGCAAGTTTTATATTTTTCCAGAATAAAAACGGTAATTTTTTTGTATTTTATTGTTTCATTCCAAATAAAATCTCTATTGTGATTTTTAAGTATACATTTATAAAAGATATCTTCAAAAATCAACTTTGAATGTAATATAATTTGTTATTGGCGACAAACAATTAATCGAACGCATTTAATCGAACATAAAATAATTTTCAGCCTGCCGGTTTGCTGATGTTCCCCGAATCGACCGACGAAGTGCCCAGTGCCCACCACCGATGTCGAAGAAGACAAACTAATTTCCGTGATAATTTAAATTTTGCCATTCAACATTCCAATAAGGGCAAACGCAGTGTAATCGAAAAACATTTGGAAGGCATCAAGCATTGGGGCCTAAATCGACATGACAAAATCAATCAACCGTCCCATTGTATTGCGAAATCGACGCCAAAGGAAGAAATTGAATGATAAAATCATTAATCTTCCGTATTTGATGTTCCTAGACATTAATGTTTGTGCTATCGTTTGCAATCGTTCGCGTGGTTTTTCGTCATAGCCATTTTAATAAAAAATTATTTTGTGATCAAAATGGAATTGTTTAATGAATACAAAACATCGTATTCAGTTGGAATATCGAAATCAAAAATGGATGTGTTGCAAATCATTAATGAATCACAAACGATCCAGGATCGAACAACCATCAACGAAAAAATCATCTTGCTTTTGCTTTTTATGTGAAAAAAAGTTGTGTTTTCTCGATGTGTTTATGAATTCATATGTGAAATTTGCTAGAAATTGAAGAACTTTTCATTTCCAGTTCATAAAATGGGCGAAATAACGCATAAACAATTTGATGTTCGTGAACATCAATATTGGTGACAAGCAAGCTTCACTTTTTTTCCACTACGAAGTACACGGGCGCTGCTTGTACGAAATTCCGTTTGTATGAAGCATGTCACGCCGATGATTCTTACACACACACACATATATTCATGTTTATTCGTGTGAACTAATCTTGTCTACTTTTCATTTCTTTTCTTTCGCGCGCTCGCGACACGGCACACAAAACCGATTTTAGAGTCATCTGTTCTTTGTCATGGAATATTTGAATGGAGGTGATTTAATGTTTCATATACAAGTTAGCGGTCGGTTTCCAGAGCCACGTGCCAAATTCTACGCCGCTGAAATCATATCGGGATTGAAGTTTTTACATAGAAAAGGAATCATTTATCGGTATGGAAATAGAAAAATTGCTAGTTTTTTTCTCTCGAGTATCACTTATCAACCGATATGTGTTGGGTAACCTTTTCCAGAGATTTGAAATTGGATAATATTTTATTGGACTTTGATGGCCATGTTAGAATAGCTGATTTTGGCATGTGCAAGCTGCAGATTTACTTGGATAGAACGGCCGACAGCTTTTGCGGCACACCTGACTACATGGCTCCTGAAATTATCAAGGTAAAACATCGGTCACTTGAATATTTTCAATTTTTTTTCTCGCTATAATTCATGATGCAATGATCGGTTTGTTTTTCCTCTGGAACAAAATAAAAAACAACAACAACATTACACAGGGTCAAAAATATAATCAGCATGTTGACTGGTGGTCTTTTGGGGTGTTATTATATGAAATGCTCATCGGACAGTCACCCTTCAGCGGCTGCGATGAGGATGAACTGTTTTGGTCAATTTGCAATGAGATTCCATGGTTTCCGTTTTATTTATCCAAGGAAGCTTTAAATATTTTAAGTAAAGTAAGTGAATGGAAACAAATAAAACCAACCAATTTGCAACATATTCAAATGATATAATTACCATGCCCCGTTTAAATTCAAATAGTTATTAGAGAAGGACGCAAATGTTCGGCTGGGCGCAGGAACCAGTCCGCACGGTGAAATCACTGAAAATGTATTTTTCTATGAAATTGATTGGAAGAAATTAGAGAAGAGACAATTAGAGCCACCATTTAAGCCAAAAATCGTAAGTAATCACTCTTGATTATTTTCGATTCTTCCAAATGCGGAGAAAAATAAATATTTTTTTTTTTTCGTTTTTGGTCGTGTTTTATAGAAACATCCGCTTGATACACAGTATTTTGATAAAACGTTTACACGTGAACGAGTGCGATTAACACCGATCGACAAAGACATTCTGCAATCAATAGACCAGCATCAATTTCAAGGATTTACTTACACAAATCCCAACACGACACCGCCTTAGTTTTGCTATTGTTTTATTCGTTTATTTTTTTTTTTTCTTCCTCGTATTTGACACACGATTTTTTCTTTTTTTTTTCTCCCTTTTTCTTTCGTCCATCGCAATTTGCTATCAATCAACACTGTTGATTCAACACACGTAATTATAAAGTAGATATATACATAAAACAAGAATTTCTGTGACGTTTTTAATTCTTTATACTATACAAAAAGTCACATGTGAAGAGAAACAAACAAAATTATGAATGCTTATTATCTTATTTAATAATAATAATATTTGCTATTAGGAAGGCACAAGAGCAAACAGAAAAAAAACGAAGAAAAATCGATCATATTCGATCAAATTTTTATGTATATTTCTTGCAGGAAAACATGTAAATTTCTCATTTATTATGAATATATTTGTTTAAAAAAAAAAGAACGGTATTTCCATGTGTTCCATGATGGCTAAAGTAAAGCACCTCAAATGGACGATTTAACTCAAATAAAATCGTAAAATTATCCAATTGAACACTTTTTGGATTATACAAACTCGACTTGCCGCATATTGAATGCACTTACCTTGAACCCAGAAAAATACATTTTCTCACTTCAACAGAGATGTAAACATATTGAATTCCCTATGCGGATTCATTAAAAATTGAAAATTCATATTTCATATTTAGAGGTAATTTTTGTTTGCATGTATTTTACATACTTGACTCGATTCTTTACCATTTTCGGGATATGAAAGTTGAGATGAAAAATGCTGAAATATGAAATTGACTTAAATCTTATCCGTTTTGCCTGAAATGAATGAGAGGATCGAAAAAAGAGTGAAGAAAAATACAATCCGCATCTCCTACCTCCTACCTCCTACCTCAGTGTACAAATTCACATTACATATAATAAAGTTTTGTTAAGTTTAAGCATCGCACACAAAACGGGAAAATTCATTTAGCAAATACCATTAAGTTTATTTTCGGTTAAATATTGCATATATAGAATATACACAATTCTATAGTTGAGATAGGTATTTGATGAAATATTTCAGTGTGCACGAGATGTATGTGGGCAGGAGCAGAAATTGTGAGTTACACTGCATTGAATGTAAGTGGTATTGCAGCGCGAGAGTTTATTGGATTATCCCAAAGTTTGCCGAGGAACATGAATGATTAATGCACCAAATTGAACAATGTATCTGGATTTCACTTGGTCTCCATCTCCTTCTCTCCCTCCCTCGCTCTCACTTGCAACACTCGGTTTATTTTTTTTTACTTCTTTAATTCCTTGCGCGCTTATCGCATTCTATACTATTACCCCGTGTACTGAACGAACAAAACTGAATGAAACTAATGGCCAAAATAAGAATAAATAACAAAGTTCGGTTTCTGTTTTCTGTGTGTTTTACTTTAAATAATTTTTAATACATAATCATAATTAAAAATTTAGTAATAATAGCAATTGAATAGATTTCGTTTTTTTTTTTTATATAGAAGAATATCTAAGTGTTGTATTTTGGGTTTTGCACGTCTTCGACTAAATAAAAAAAAGGCATTTTTCTTTTGTTTGTTCTATGTCGCACGATGACTCGTGCCGATTGTTGTTGTTGAATCTTTTTCATCTATTTTTTCTTTCTTTGCCTTCATTCTTTTCTACAATTACAATTATTTAAAACTTACGAGAAAAAAAATAAAACAATAGAATAAAAAAAAAATTGGTGGTATTAAAATTATAAGCAATGAGATTCTCCCTTCAATCATCAATTAGTAAAAAAAAATTAACATCGAATCAAATACAATCAAATGAGAATTGAATTGAAAATTACAAAAAAAAAAAAATATTAAACAAGCAATCAATTTGAATTTGAACGAAATGAAAACCGTGCGATGGATACGATTTTTTAAATCACACTAATGGAAACAAACAGTGAAGTAAAAAAAATACTAACGTTCTTCTGCGAATTTGTGTGTGTGTGACTTTTTCTAGTTTAATTTGGCGTTAAGGCAATTATCCGATTGTTTTTGTGTTTTGTAACACTTTAAATTCCAACATTCAGATTATTTCCTGAAATGCTTTCCAAATTTTGTATACGGTTTATCAGCTAACATATGTGTGTTTCAGAAATATTTTTCTCAATTCTGTCTGGGTTTGTTAGTTGGGTTGAAATGATGATGATTGGTATTCATGGGATCGTTGCTAGTTGATACTCTAGGAGCCGCTTAAAGAGTGTTGCCCCAGAATCTTCAATGGTAAAATTCACAATTTTGCTCAAATTTCAACTCAATTTTTGAATGGCCGGGAATTTTTACTGTCTTCATCAAGGATTGTAGATCTTGAAATTGAACGAGAAATACTACTAAATATGTTATCACCAAAAAAAGAAGTCTGAAACATACATATGTATGTGCACTAGATAGGCATTTTAATCAAGTTATATATGTTAGTTAGTTTATCACGTTTTGAATCTGCAATCTGCATCGTTTCTGTATGTTTCGTTTTTCGTTGTTTTTTTTTAAATATTTGATTATTTTCTGAGCATTGTTTCCTTTTTCTAAATCCATTTCATCTCACATCGCTCTCATTCTCATTCTAGAAAGAAAGGTGTGCAAATTGTCTAAAAGAAACAAAAAAGTTAACTTAAAAGGTGTGAGTGTGTGTGTGTGTGTTTTTGTTGGTTTGTGTGTGTATGTGTATGTGTAATTTTACATTGAAAGACACATATAGAATACAATTGGCTCTCCCTTTCTCTTTCCCATCACGCTATCAAACATCTTCTCTCCACTAAAGTAAAATAATATAAAAGCTATAACATACGTATACATTGGTTTAGGTTAAATGTGGATTTTTTTTTGTCGTGGTTTTTGTTTTAAATAAATGGCAAAGAAATGGCAAGAAATGTTTTTTTGGGTTTTAGTTTGCTAGAATAGCATATTAAATGTTTATTATTGGTTAGCACAATTTTGTTGTTGCGTCGCATGATTACTATAAATGCGTACAGAGTGTTTTTGATTCCGTCAATATATCATTTTATATGGCTTATAATTTGATTCACACATTTATGTTTCCTATAATTGGTTGTTTCTTTTTTTTTGACAATTTTTTTTTTTTGTATGCGATTTACGAGTATATACCTTGAAACGGTTTCATTTTTTGTTGTTTATATCGATAAAGTTAAAATAAATCTCTGATTTGGAATTCATACAAAAAAATGAGTGAAAGGAAGTAAGTGATGTATGTGGGTGTGTGTGTGTGTGGGTGTGTGTATGTATGTGTGTGTTTGTATGTACGAATGTGTTTAATTTTTCCGTTTGCAGTAATTTTTCAACTCGGAAACTGAGCACGGTTTGCGACAGCATTCATCATAGACACCACGACGAGCAACCCAATCACGTCGCACACGGGGTCGCAATGCTGGCGAATCTGGTACTAATTTCGACAGATAAGCATATGTCTGATACTGAAGAGGCAAATCATCGATTAACGGAGCTGGCTGATCATTGTATGCATACTCATCGAACGTTTCATCTACAATTGGGAATAAAGAAGAAAACAAACAAACAAATCATTGAATCAGCAATCGATACAAATCAAATATTATTAACTAATTACTAATCACAATTTAGATATTAAAAACCATCCAATCATCACGGACAACATAAAAATAGGAAATCGATGAACATTATCGAAATGCAAAGAAACAGTTCAATTGATGTTCATGTCGCACAAATGAAAAACGAAGAAGAGCTGCTTTTCTTCTCTGGATTTGCGACAATAAAACAGCTCTTCTTCCATTTGGAGTCTAGAGCATTCAGATGTTCAACGTATAAATAAATATGATATAGATTGAGAGGGCCTACCTGATCGTTTACTCGGATGAATTATCGTTTCGTATTCGTTGTTACATATTAACGCCAGTGATTCAGTCAACATTCGTCCACAGAAGCGTTTTGTTGATCCTCTACCAAAGCCTTCACTAAAATCGGCCATGGTCGATGTCAAAAACAGAGAGATTTCTAAGCAAATTAGGATCCGTACGATCATCGATTTGAATAGTGAAGCCATCTGTATTGAAAACGGAAGAAATAACAGAACACAACAACATTAGCATCAATTAGTAAAATTGTCAATGTGATTGTCATGCAAGGACCTTATGATCACTTATTTATACTTCTATCGAAATGTAAATATGATTGTTATTTGATTTGTGTTTTGATTGAAGAAAGTGTCAGAATTCGGAAAATTGCAATACTTATCGACCGATCCAAAAAAAAAAAAATACCCACAAAAATAAAAAGTGACACAGCGAGAAATATGAATATAGAACGGCTTCAAATTCATTACAAAAAGAAAATGAATCTGAAGCGTATTTAGCCTTAACCCAACGCTTGATATTTTTCTTCGATTTTTTTCTCGCTCTTTTCCGAGAGATTTGTTCGTTTGAACCGATTATTACAAGGAAGCGGTTTACTTGTGATACATAACAAACATCGCTAGCTGGTTCTTTTCACGTACATCATTTCGAAAGCACGTGCACACTGAAAAATGCGTAAAGTGATTAGCACGGAGACTGTGACTGAGCCAAACTGTGGCCCATAAACGCCTTTCGCCCACTTAAAAAAAAAAAAAATTAGAATCAACATTAACGCATTTGACGCAAAACTTGAGTGACTAAAAAGGAAAAAACACACACCCGAACGAACAACAACCACATCAAAGCGATTAACGGAAAAAATGCATTGAGCGAGAAAAATCAAAACAACACAAATGGTTGACATTTGACTACTTGTATACGAGAGGAAAAAAAGACTTTTGATTGAAATGAATTTGAGTGATTTGATCAAACTCTATCGCGCACGCGCATCATCCAACAAAAAAAGCTCACCGTGTGGAAAGGGAAACTGGTTGTTTGTGTACCCGTTGGCACTCAATGAATGTGTAAAATAGGCATGATTATATGCATGTAATGTTTTTAACGCGGTTCAGTTGTTTATTGGTTTCACAAATCGCAATGAAATTCTTGCTTTCATATGCCCCATTATAAATAGCTCATTTCGTTTAATGATAAGATTTATAAAAATAACAATGTGTTCTAATTCTAATTAGGCGCGCGCGTTTGCGTTCAATCACTGATTTAATGAGATCGCGTTCGCACTCGCGCGCTCCTCCAAATCTTAACAATATTTACAAGAAAATGTTGTGCTGTCAAAGAAAAACACGAGCGAAGAGAAGAAAAAAAAGCGGTCCAGTTGTCACGGCTGTCACTTGGCTCGTCACTCATTCGATTGTCGTATTTTGAAAATTTCAAGTATTTAGTTTTGTGTCACCATCTCTTCTCACTATTGCTTTCTTTTTTTTCTCCGTGCTCTATATTCCAGCAGCAACAGTAGACACAGCTCGTGTCTGGTATACGAATTAACGACGGAATTTCGAATTAAACCCGATTTCAAGCTCATAAAATCCGGATTTCGTAACGCACACTAATCATGATTACAAACTACTACTTTGTTTTTTCTTCTCTTCGAGATTCGAGAGTAAAATGAGTAGAAGGAGAAGAACACAGTACAAGAAAAGTGAGCCGAGCATAAGGCACTAACAAAAATTTTTTTTCTTTAACTTTTTGTTCATTGTTTATCATTCAATTATATTTCCTTTCGTTCGCTCATTTACGCTGACGCTGTAATGTTTGTGAATAGGCAACAAATCGGAATTCATTTTTCATTTTTCATTTCGTTTTCTAATTTGTTTATTTCTTCGAGATTTATCGCTGTGTGTGCGTTCTTTTTTTCATTTCATCGTCTATTTTGTCGTCGTTGTTTGTTGTTGTTGTTGTCGCCGCCATACTTTGTTAAAATTGGTATTTTCATGTCAAAAACAAAAATGTGGCAGTGGGAATATGTATGTGCAACGTGCGCCGCGCATGAAGTTGATCATCAGTCAGAGGGAATTTTTTGTTTTGTTTGTTTGGACATTTCATTGAAACATATGTCCCAAAACATTCAGCGCCAAAATACCATTTCGCAATTCGTCTTTTTCAGTGTTGTTGTTTGTTTATGTTATTGTTCTTATTTACTTCATTCTTTCTTTCTTGTTTCTTCATCTTCACTCTTTCTCTCCGCAAGTCAAACTTGTTTATTTTGTTTACTTGTGTTCCCCAGATTTTTTCGGTGTGATGCAGATTGTTTCATGAATTTTCAATGACGCGACGCGACAACAAAGACAACAACAATAACGGCGAATAAAAAAAAATTGACGCATTCGGAGGAATTCATGAAACATGAATTCTAATTTAAACCAAAGTGAACAAAAAAACACAAACAGTGTCACTCACACAAATAATATCGTTTGGTTCGGCCAGTTAGATATTGTAGTGTGTGACCACGAAATAAGGCCATGTTTTAAAATGTACACACTATTTCGGATTTGAGATTGTCACGCGGCAACAAGCCAACCAGCCAGCCAGTCGCAGCCATACAACAACAACAACAACAACAAATCAGATGAGATCAAAGGTGACGACGCTTGTCACATGTATCAATCTATTCCCCCATCCGACTACTCAATATTGAAACAAATTGATACTGAAAGCTAAACTAAATATAATAAAAAAAGCAAAAAAAGAAGATGAAAGAAAGAAAGAAAGAAACAAACTAGTGCGGAGAATTGAAGCACCCGGTCAAATAATAACATTTCCATTTTTTTTTTAATTTGACTTTGATAATAATAATAATGTGCCGGTAGATCTTTGCTCAGATTTTCATTAATATTTAAACAAATTAATCAAATTGAAATTCAATGATTGAGTCGACCGACCGACCGACCAATCGAACAAATTCTCTTTGGGCAACGCAAAGTCAAAAGTCAATCGCAAATATAGAAGACGAAGTAGAAATTAAAACAGAAACGCTGAGAAACAAATGAATTGACCAGAATTTTTGTCGTCACTGTTGACTTTTGATTCATATAAATTGCATAATGTCTATTTGCGCTTAGGATCGTATTTTTGTGAATCAAATAAAATCATGACCAAATTTTGTTCATGGCAAGTATTTATTGATGCAATGAAACGTTTTTCGCCATTTATGTCGAGAATATGATTTTGATAAAGATGGTGCATAAACATCACAGGGAATGTCAATATATTCTCGGTTTGGGAGAAATAGAGATGGAGACACACACAAAGAGAGAGAAAGAGATGTTCATCGAATGAAATCGAATATTTGATATCACGAAAAATATGCATGTCGAGATTCAGAAACTTGAAATAATCAAAAATCAAACAAAGATTCATAGCCCAAACATCAATACACAATTGTGTCAATCGAATGAACCGGAGAATCAGTTGCATAAATAAGCGACAACTTGGGACTTTGTACCCGATAAATAGCCTAAAAGACAAAGTACACACTGCACATTCGTTAGTGCAAAAGCGGCACAATACGATGGGAAATTGAATGTGTTCGCAATCATCGCCATTTGAATCGTTATATAACGTATGAGATCTGTCTGCAAAGTGCGTGCAAAACACGAAGCCATCACTTCCGATTTAGTTGATTTCAAAGAGAAACACATTGAAAGAAGAAAATGAGAGAGAGTCTATTCCGAAATTCCCAGATCCGATTCGAATCGAGTCAATTGAATTCTGATAGCTTGATTGTGAATGTGTGTTTTGTTCTTCTCGACTTAGAGGCAGCTAGTCAATGCGGGAGCTTTATACTTCTTTGCACCCAGTATTTGTAATTACTCGAATCAATTTAAAATAAATGACACTGTTTACATTGGCTGTGTGTTAAGTGCTTTTGCATGAGATCGATGAAGATACATTCGACTGGCGTCAAATTTAATTTCCCTGTCTGATAGATTGGAATGCGCTGTCGACAATATGAACAAATTAATAGGTTTGATTCTATCGTAGATTTTATTTTTTGGCTTTTATTTCAGTATTCGATTTTTATCACTGCACCCCAGAGGATAGGTGTTTATTTTTTTCTTTCATTGTTGCCATTTTGGCCAGAAAGAATTTGAATCTCCAATTGCCATTGAACTAGTAAGTGATTGGGTGGTGGCATTATTCGTACCGAGATCACCTTAGTCACTGAGAGCATTTGTAAATGATTAGAATCAACGTACACATGCGTACAATATCATGCTTGAAGGAGTCGAGTTCATGAAAATAAATCATTACCATGACGGTGATTATGATGTTCTTTCATCATCATTCGCACGATCGTGTGTGTGAATGATTTTTTTTTTCGACTTCTACTTCTCGCGAGTGGCTGATAAACTGTTGTTGGTCGTTTCAAATGCTCCTTTATCAATGTATGCTTCAATGAATCGTCAACAATCAAGGATTTTCAAGTTTTTTTTGTTTAGATTGTGCCTATTTGGGAACAAATTTTTCAATCACAATTTTTTCTATCTCCCTCCTTCTTCCCTGTGTGTGTGTGTGTGTGTTACACACAAATTATTATCGTGTTTCAAAGTCGGCAATTTCTGATACTATTCGGCGCAACAGTGAACAATACACTCTACTTCGTGCGGGCATTCGTTAGTAATCGAATTGTGTGCTCGAAAAGAAGCCGAAACAAAATGTGTGTCAATTGTTGCAGATTTCCGTTGTAACCACACTCTGTGTTGTGGTTGCATCCAATTATCGTAAGCGATTTGAAAATAAGTCCAAGCCGGGTGCAGTGCAAAAGAAAGGAATATGTGATTTAAACACACCATGACTTCTGAATATGTTAAGTGATTCCAGTGATTGAGCGCACCAGGGTAGCCGCTTACAATAAAGTGGGCTATAAAGAGAGTAGTTTTCTGTAAAATAAATCAAATGTGGATACATATATGAGCTAAGCTATTTCCATCGAATTGCATTCTCAGGCAACATGATATCTTTAGGTTTGGTCTTCAGCCCAACTATTTTATCGACATAACAGTTTCATCAACCGGATTTAGCTATCGACACATCATCAAGCTGGGTACATCATTCTAGCAGACTGTCCCCAGCCCAATTTGCTAAGTAGATTTGCAACTAATTGAGCAACAGCTGCCGAATAACGATCTTCTCTCCCGTTCATCTCCCCATTTTTACTTCCTCAATTTCAATTTCCAACAAACATGGAAACACACACAAAGCATCTCTCCCAGTCGAAAAGCAAAAATAGGTCTTAACAACAAAATTTTAATTGAAATGACAGAAAAAGAAGAAGAAACGAAAGAAAATGAATCGTTCAACTATAAAAAAAAAAATAAGCGAAAAAAAAATGAACTCGATCGACACAAAAAATACTTTTTTTCGCTACACATTCAACGGGGCACGAGAACGCAATCACCTCATTCAAGTTTTATATCATTTGTCGAACCGATTAATTCGAACGAAAAAAGAAAAGTCGTTTTATACGAAAAAAATGCAATGAAATGAGATGACTGGAAAGAAAAATCAAACGAACAAATAAAAAATGAAACGAACCTTAAAGTTTGAATCGGCAGAATGAAGACGAGATGAACAAGAAATAAAACTATGACTTCGTAGAAGGATTAAAATTGGCAGCACAGCTAATGTGTTTGTTGAGAAGATACCTCTCTTAATTCGTTGTCCTTGTTGAAATAACAGTTAAAATTCTTTCGAAAGATGACGGGCAATTTTCACGCACTTTTTTATATTTACTGATTTTTGGTTTTATTCAACGCACAAGCACAATATAGGTTTTCCTTGATTTAAGAATTACTTCCAGTTTGTGACCGATGATTTTGACTTGTTTTGTATTGTATTGTGCTCAGTGGTTTTCTCTCTACGTTTCTTTCCCTTGTTTGTTTCGCTATCTCTCTCTCTCTCTGTGTGTATATGTCTGTGATTTCTATCGAATTTTATGTTTTTGTTTAAATAATTTTGAAATTGTCGCAAAATGAGTTCAAATGCCGTCGTCTTCGTCGTCTTCGTGATGTTCGTTGTCTACGTTCTTGTCGACAAACAACAATGGGCTTTACATTTTCAGACCGTTTTTCACGCAGCACATGATTGGCACAACCAAAACAATCGAACCGTACACAAAATAACTGTGGCTCATAGTACAGTAAAATGCAATAAAGTTTTTTCGAATGGCACCACCGATATTGACTACGTTCGATTAACACTTTTTCAACAGTTTTCGTCGCAGCGATATTGATGCGATTATTTGTTCGGCAGCCGCTGGTGCTCGAACTCGACTGGATGCGGATGCTGATGGGGTTGCTGCTGCTGCTGCTGCAATGGCTGCGATTCGCAAAGTTGGTTCGGCTATTTTGTTCACAATTCCACGTATTTGACCGTACTAAAGTTGTTTGTGTGGTTGGCAAAAATGCACAATAAAAATGCATATGAGTATGGGTTTAAGTAAATTGTGTGACAATTTTTCATTTGTTTGTTTCTATCTCTCTCCCTCTCTCTTTCTCTCTTCTTATCTTTTGGTTGTCTTTTTCGCAAACATGTTTGTTTCGCACTCAATCAATCTTTGCACACATTATACGCATGCTTCGACAAACAAGATGCAATCCATCTTGATACACAATGAATTTCCGTAAAATAAGCAGCAATAACATGGAAATAGTGAACCAAAAAGTAAGAAGTGTCTTGCAGTCGATCATTTTATCGTTAGCAATTGTTTCATACACTTGTTCCATAATCTAGAAAGAAAAACCGATCACAATCGATCTGCACTACATTTTGGAAGTGTTTTTGAACTTTAACCATTTTAGCCTTTTAGCCTGAATTCATTCCGTTTTTCTTTCTTCTATTTTGGTTTTGTCGTTCGCATCTCTGACCTTTTTTTTTCTTCCTTTGTTTTGGACAATTCCTTTCGACAGCGCCTCTCTGGAGCTAGAGAGAGGCTAGTGGTTGGAAATCAGAGGAGAATAAAACTATATTCATCTCTCTCTATCACCCCGATATACACAATGAATGCGCATACGAACAACAACGAAAAAAAATATGTATATGATCGAGTGCCGAACAAAAAAGCAAACAAAAGAAAAGAACCAAAAAATATTTCAAATAAAAACTAAACGAAAACAAAATAAATTTTTAAAGAATAATATACTTTCATCACACTCACAGTAAATGATCATTTAATGATTTGGTATGGGTTTTGCTTTGTTTCGAATATACACGAAATAAACGAAAATTCGGGAACGAACTAGAAAACGCACACACTCTCTCTAAACTAACGAACGAAAAACTAAATCACCCAATTCCAGTGTGTTGAACAAACAAACGAAAATAAAACGACAAACGTATAATGAAATGTTGCACTACAATATTTAACACTGAGCTAAGAAAAAAATATATTTCCAAGTTATCATTCTATTTCGCAGTGCATTCCGTTGCAATATATTTGTCTTCTTTTGTCTCTCCGTGTCTCGGTTTTAACACGGATAATGAAACTGTTTCTTGGATTTTCCTTTCGCTTTCGGGGTTTCAATTTCTCAATCGTCGTGATCGTCGTGATTATGTTATTGAATGCGTTTGATGATTTTTCGGTTGTGTACACGTATAATTTGTTTTTTTTTTTTATTTCAAATTTCTTGTTTTTTTTTCTGATATTGCAACAATCGAACCGATTTGAATACTGAATTGTTCAAAATCGAATTTCATTAAAAGAATCAACGAAAACGAACAACGATATTTATTGGTTCTTGACAAAAAAAAAAAAATGAACCAATAAAATATTATAATATAGTTTGTGTGTTGCGCGTGTTTCGATGATATCGTTGTAGAGCTGAATTTTCTCTGCGGTGTGTCTCTTCGAAAATGTGCCCGAAACAAATGAAAATTTCAAACAAAATTATTAAATAACAGAAGAACTAATGGTAATTAAAAATTAAAGAAAAAAAAGTGTGTGTGTAAAAACATGAGCAGTCCGTATGAGTTGACTTCTCCAGTACAACTGTTAATAATAGTCTGAATGCCAGAATCATGTTTTTTTGTTCTTCTTCCCTTCGTCGGGTTCGAAAGTTAAGAGACACACTACCACACACCAAAATCCGATTTCACGAAACACTTTTCCCACGAAATATATACCAAAAGTGTTTCGTTAAACGTCTAAAAAGTATTTTATTTATTATCATGTGTGAGTGCGTGTTGATTCTCACATACACACATAGAGAGGAGCAACAGCAACAGCAACAGCCAGTCAGTCAGCCAGTCAGCCCAGCAAACGAAATCCACATCACGATGGCCGTTTGTATGGGCAAAATAACATATGTGTACTGTATGTTTTGTTCCTGTAATGAATGCGCCTTCAGTCGGCTCTCTCGCAGACAGGCCAGACAGAGACCGAACGACTGGTTCAATGTATGCGTGCGAACAGTGAAATACACACGCCAAAATGAAAAATACAAAACACCAACCGAGACACACACCACTCAAAAGCACCGAAGAGAGCTCGACGACGAACACAACGAGCAAAAAAAAACCCATACACATTTCAGTACACACAGTGTATTAAATTTTGTGTGAGTGATTTTTTTTCAGTCTTCTCTCCTCTTCCCAGTTTGTCTCTTTCTCTCAGCCTGCCTTTGTATGTCAGGTCTCGTCGTCTCTCAGAGAGAGAGAGAGAGAGAGAGATGATCGAAATCGCATGGTTGAATAGAAAAACCAATGGGCGATACAATGATTATAATGAAGAAAAAAAATCATATGTATCTATATAATATATGTGGATATATATGAAAATAGAATTTTTTTTCTAAACGAAACGAAGAAAGACTCTTAGCACTAATACGGGCCCATTCGTTGCTTTGTCATTTGGTGTCTGGACAATTTTTCTGTTCCCAAATTTCTATATTGATACTTTGTCATTTTAGTTTTGCCGTTTTTTTTTTGGATGTGTTCTCTGTTTTTCTCACTTCATTTCATTCGCACTTCGAATTTAGTGTACGGTGTTTAGTGCGAGTTCTTATTCTCATTCAAGTCCCTCATATTTCGTTGTGTGCTCTCGTACTCCAAGTGCATTGCAGCCGATGATGTTTCGAGACATACTCTCTCTCTCTCTCTCTCTGCGAGAGATTGCATTAGTTTTCGTCCCCGACGACACACAAATCCTCACAACGGATAGATTTCAATCACAACAAACACATATACTGCATATACGGCAGTTTCGATTGACGATTTGTGTGTTTTTGACTTGATTCGATCAGCTGATTTGTGTCGAGCTTCTGAAACCCTTTCATTCAACACTCTCCATTCATGCCAGTCCGAATCGTATGTGTGAGCCGTGCTGATAACACTGTCTTTATTCGAAAACTTGCATGGTCATAGCTGTACCATTTTTTGTTTTTGATTTCAAAATATGGTGTCAAAATATACAATGATTTTAAGAATTAAATCACCACACACGCAATATACATGCACACAATTATCACAAATTATGCTTGGCGACAGCAACATTTAGAGATGGAGACACGTAACCGAATAAGTGTGTGTGAAGTCAAGAATCAGTTAGATATCAAGAATCATATGTTATCAGTGTAGAAAGAGAAGAAAAGACTATGTTCTACGAGCATAAAATCACAATCATTGCCATCGCCGTTGTAGTCTTTATCGTCATAACAGATGTGTATTGATCGTTGGGCACATGCAAATCACTATATCATTGTCCGTTTTAACGAATTGTTGAGAAATATGTTTTCATTTTATAATGTTGTCGCTTTGGCTTCCCGTATATATTATTATTATTATTAAGTCTTATAACTGATTTTTATTCTTTCTGTTTCAGAAATGATTTTGGATTTGTTAGGTTTTTTTCGCTATAGTTTTCATAATGATCGTGTTCAGCTTTGATAAAAGCTAAACTAATCGCGCTTAATTGACCTTAAATCCAATCCATTCAGGATGGGAATCACGATAAATCACAAGGACTCGAAACGAGAACATAGTACCAATTATCATAAATATATTTTTGAATGAGGAGCACAAAATGAAGTAAAGTTTCTCAGTTTTCATCTTAAAACAAAGTATATCGATGAAGGTTTGTGGTTTTTATACATTTTTTTCGGTTCCATTCGCATTTTCAAGATCTGCACTACACCGCGCCAAAAGAATCAAATCCAAGCAATGTATGAGCTATGGCTTTTCTAATCGCGCGAAATTTAATTCAATTTGAGTGTTCGCCATTCTCTCTATAATTTTCTATTTATATCCTCTAATGTGTTATATTTGTATATTACATGAGATATATCGTTGAGTATATAGTGGCTCTTTGTGCACAAGTAATTTATGTGTGTGTGTGTGTGTGTGTGTGTGTGTGTGTGTGTGCGTGCGGGTTTGTGTGTGTAGGCCGTTGTGCGTTGTATGTGTTCCCTTTCTGGTGTTCCTTGGTGTTCACATGCAATGAAGAGATGGAATAAATTGGGCGAAACAAAGCGGTCATTGAAAAGGCTGTATGATATGTTATAGAAGCGAAGTGAGTGAGCTGAAGCAAAAAAAAAATTGTGAGAAGAAGCATGTATTTGGCCACGATACACATACAACACGAAATATCATACTCAACTGATAGCCGATCAACGTACGCAACAACAACACCACCAAATGAAACAAAACCTTTAATGTCTGTCGGCCAATAGCTTAAACATTTTTTTTCTCCACTTGAGTCAAATGGACTCTTGGCTAATATTTATAATGGTTAACCGAAATAGTGTGCACGCACAATTTATGTCGCGCGTTGCACAAGCATTAAAAAAAGCGGCATTTTTCTTCTCGCCGCGCAGAGAGTGACTGTGTTTTTCAACTTGGTATTTGGTGTTTGATATGTCTTCCCTTCGAGTATCTAGTGTGTGTGTATGTGTGTGCAATCGCGGGGATATTAGTGGAATATTGCTAATTCAATGAAGAAATTGCCGAGAAAGAGAAATAGAGCACAAACAGTAAATACACTCACGCATTTTACTGATAAAAGCCGTCCACCATCGATTATCCCGCTGTCAACGACGACGACGATGACGACTACGACGATTCTCTCTCTTTCTATCTTTCTCATTTTGTTTCTTTTGTTATGACCAAATTATTGCATTAACATTTATTCCATGGATATATTTATAGAGAGAAGGAGACATGCATTGTATTATTATCATGCTGATGCATTTAATCAACAGCTAAACGAAAATTAAAACAAGCCGCACGTACATTTCATGCACGAACCAAAACTTTGACGCTGACACTGAAGTCGACCAGCAAGCACGAGTAAGAGAGAGAGAGAGAGAGAGAGAGAGAGAGAGAGAGAGAGAGAGAGA
>NW_022601438.1:4286647-4315139 GCF_009176505.1 Sitodiplosis mosellana
GAGAGAGAGAGAGAGAGAGAGAGAGAGAGAGAGAGAGAGAGAGAGAGGGAGAACAGAGAGAAGGAAAAAATAAGATGCAAGAGAGCCGAAACAAATGGAAAAAACGATTCGAATGGAATGGAATGTAAAGAATTGATTTGTTTGAGTGGGAGAGCGCAGTCTTAAAATAGTCCTGATAAAAGTAAGTGATAAAAATAGACGGATGATTGCCGCTCTCTTATTTCTTTCTATGATGGAATCAAGCCATCGGTCGTATTTTTCGATGCGAAGTGTAATTATTTGTGTTGCTTTTATCTCTCTCCCTGTTATTGCTCTGCTCTTTTTGTTGATTGTGTACTAACAGACATCTCATTTTGCTTGTTATCCCAGAAATCAGCTGATGAATCATTCGACGCCAAGATGTTGGGCCGTTGTGTTTCTTGTTGTTGTTGTTTTTTTGGAATTGTTAACATTCCACGTTGGCTATTCATGATCATGTTCATTTTTAGAAAATTTCAATTAAATTAACCGCTGGCAATCATCATTCAAGCCTCGAAACAACTGAACTGGTAGCGGAGCTCCTCCATTTTTGGTTCGATTTGAAATATTCATCACGATTGGAATCCACAATTTCAACCATCATTTTAGAATTTGACTCATTCGATTCATAGAGAACTTTCGAATGAATATTCCCTGCAAGTTGGGCATCGAAATCTGAATCGCTCAATAACTTGATTTAAATCATCTCGCAAAATTATTTCGAGTACGTATGTATCAGTATGTGAGCTGTATGTTAGTTTCGGCTGATTCTCCATATATGCCGAATCGTTGTGGATGCATTTCAAAATGACATACAGACGAAAATCAGAAGCCGTGCGCATGAAAATGAAACACACAATCAACAGTTAACCGCTGGAATTTCTCTTACATGCATGCAGCGAAATAGCATAGCATAAATACACAACAACACTTCGCACAAACCATATGATTAATAAACGATGAGTGTATATTTTCAACTGATGTTCTGTGCATGCATGCGTGTGTGTGTGTGTGCATCTCATCAGCTGTATACCAAATAATCAAGACAAAGTGCAAGTCGATGGGAGCGCTCCTCGATGTATTTTTGTTTTTGCTCTTGCTTTTCGTACATTTGGTTGTAATAGATTGCCATTGTGAACATATGGTTCTGTCATCGTAGACAGCGAGTGAACGTGACAGAGACAAAGGCACAGACAGGCACTGATAGACAGAGAGATACAGAGAGAAATTGAAGTCATGCATTGAACCTTTGTTTACTGATTTTTGGTCTTGTCATGTCGACAGAGGGCGAGAGAGCGAGATCGACAGAGGGCGAGAAGCACAAGGAAGAAGAAATCAGGCACAAAAATGGAAAAAGACACAACAACAAGAAAAAAACGCTTCATCGATGATGCTTAAATGGTTCGAAAGTATTCATTGAAATGATTTGGATGTGCCGACAGCCAAATGTTCCGAGGGAATACTGTGTCTTTATGAAAAATAGGTTTTAACATTGAACACAGTGAAAATTAAATTTCGTTCCCCTATTTAATTATCAACTCTCGGTGCTGAGAAACGTCAAAAATTAATTGCATCATTTTCGCCAAGCCTTACACGCTTCTGTCTACCTTCGCAACCAATAAATCTAACTAGAAAATCGCGCTGTGAAAAGTTTGCCAGTACTTTTGACAATAATAATACAGCGCAATGGAAATCTGTACCTCGAAACCTATTCGTAGCCAGACAAGCAACACCGATTCGCTATCATCAAATACCATCGCAACTGAGAAAGTATATTAATACATTAATTCATTGCATACCTGTTCGAAAATACTAATGAAAAAACAAAACACACTCATACAAAAACAAACCCATTGATGATGTCACAACGAAAATGACAACAAAAATTCGCCCGGTGAGGGTGTGATATACAAACGCGTATCGGTGTCGGCATGCAAAACGATTGGAATTAGTTCAGTTTGCGGGCAAATGTTTGCGTGCGAATGTGCGAGAGGGAGAGTGGGAATAAATGCAAGTGTATATTGAATTCAAGGGAACGATAGACAATTCAAGCGAAGCGTGAAATGTTAATTCACGCATAAATTACAGTCACAAAGTCAAGCCGATGACAATCTCGATTTTTTTTTGCCATTTTAATTATTAATTAGGTCACGAAAAGAAAAACGGTGCCAATAAATCATAATTTATACATACATAAGTAAACAAATAAACAGACACAGGCTTTTGCACTCCCCTCGTTCATTCTCTATCCATCTTCGATACACGACAGACACACACACGCACACACACACGCACCCGCTTATTCGTTTGTTCGGTCGCTTGCACTCGAATTTGGACGTGTGCACGTTGCCCGTGCATTTTGGGTAAATCATTTCAATTGTAAACACATTTCGTTTGATACGATCGCGTGTTAGTGCTTCATATCATATTTACATTGATGGCATGTTCTCATTGCATGCACTCACTTGGTGAATGTGCGACGCGCGACTACGGAGCTCTCGCCTTCGTTTGCGCCTTCGAAAATGATTGAAAGTGGGAACAAAAGCGCATCGAGAAGCACACATAAATGTAGCAACAAAGAGATAGAGAAGAAAAAAAAACATCAGATAAAATTTAGATTGCATCAATTAACTAATTCGATTCGTTGATTGTCATTGCGATATAAAGAAGCGGGAGCTCGCGCAAGGCACACGGAATGCGTGCAACAACGAGAGAAAAAAAAGGCTTCAGCCAAGAACAGGTCAACCTTCTTCCATGCGTATTGCTTTCATTATCAGTATCGAATCGAATAGATTTCGTTGGTAAGATATAAAAGTGCTCATTTCGAACACGAACATCCATCGTTCACTTTTTTTTTCCAGCACACTATGTGAACAACAAAACATACGCTGCCATATCGATGGCACCTTTACCAAAAGTAATTTCTCGCTAATGAATTGATAATAATGCTAAAATCATGTCAGCATACAGAAATTTAATGATATTGGCATTGTTCGTTGGGCTATTAAAAGAAACTCAATTATTTGAGTAAAATGGCTATTAAATTGACCTAAATTGCACACATACACACTCCTTCACTCTCTAAGTCTCACGTGGTTCAACAATGATCGATGTTGTTGAATAGTTGGCCGGAAAAAAAACTTTCCAGTGGTTTTTCGTCGTTTTTTTTTCAATGTCAAGCCAGAACACATTCATTGATCAATTAATTTTCGTCAAACGCACGGCGGAAACATAATAAAAGGAACCAACGTCCGGTAGGAATAGTTTTGTTTTCTTCTTCTTTTGGATTGATAAACGAGTCGCACCATCACAATTATCTAACTAAGCATTAATCAAAATTATCGCTCTGGTTGCTTCTTTTTCTCTTCTATTCTTCAAGTTTTCATTCGCGTCGACAACTATTCTTGAACTAGATTTTGGTGTGAAATTTCGTTATTTGTTTATATTTCGACGTCATATTTGTGTTCGGCGAAATGTCCAATTCTGTAAGTGTCAACAGACAAGAAAACAGTTGAAAAGCCAACGAAGCGCACCATGTAAATAAATTTCCTATATAAATTGATAATTAGTACACACACACACACACACACACACACATCGTATTCGGACTACACTCACTGGCGCTTCAGCGTGAATTTTGAACTTGTTGTCCAATCGCTATTATTATGTGTTCTTTTTTTACTCTGTCAAAACGATAAACAAAATATCACATACATAAATAATAGCAACACAAACAGAAAATTGACAACATAGTAGTTCGGTTGATTCACTTCTGGATTGCTCGTCTCATTTCTTTCTGCTTCTTTCTTTCTCATTTCGATTTGTTCCGCATCTTCATCCTCCTCTTCCTCTTCTTCTTCTTCTTCTTCTTTTTCAACTGTCATTTCTCGTCGTAATGTTTTTGAATCTAAAAATAGCTAGCCCGTTTATTTTTGTTATCGTTGGAATTTTCCCCTGCGATTTGTTCAATGTGTGCATTGCATTCTATTGCGTTTTTTTCTGATCTGTTATTGTAACAATCGTTTGTTGATGAGTTTTATTCTCGAATTCGTTATTTTTTCCCTATTCACTTGCCGGCTTCACTAAAAGCCCGGCACTTTCCTTCGTTATCGGGCGGCGCGCATTGCCTGTTTGCTCTCCACATATTGCTATTGCATATAAACCATTTTTATGGTTTACGCTTTAATTTGTTTACTCCAAACTATTTTCTTATAGCTTTGTTTTCTCTGTGTGTCCAAACTTGACAGGAAAATAAAATACTGCGTCGGATACACCATTCGCTGTGTTCGAAAAATGCGTGTTCGTTGTTTGTCTCCCCCGTGAAATAAGACATTGGACTTTGCTAGATGACAACAACAAAGGCGTCGATCGCATCGAACAGCGATTTATACGAATTGCAATTACTTTGCGGTCACAAGCGAACCTCCCTCCATTTCAATGATTCAATGTTTGCAAAACAATTTCATAATGGCAAAATGATATATTTTTAGTTAATTGTTCGTTTCAGCTTAAAATAAAAGTGAAAAAATGATTACATTTTAAATTACGAATATACGAAATCAGCGGCAAAAGCAGAGAGTGTGAGAAATGAAGGAAGTGCAAAGCGCAAATGCGAATTTTTATTCTGTGCTGGAAATACGATAACAACGGGGTAAACACTCTCTAGCAAACGTTTTTTTTTTCGTTACTTTCGATCGCTAAATCATCAAGTCAATCTATATCTGGCTATTCCGCCCCAAAATATAAGAAATCGTGCAAAAAACACATGCTCAATAATTCGTCGTTTCTTCCGTGGTTTTCATTCTTCGCTGTCGTCGATTTCATATGTGTTAAAGTTCGGTGAATCGTTGAGCTATTATTAAGCGATAAAAGGATTTTGTGTGCGATGTGAAAAGGGAAATCACGGTGCGCCCCCGGTAGAAATGAGCGATCACAAGCAGCTGCAGCACGGTTAATCAGAGAATCGTCATGCGGTGCTTGCGTACGAAATACATCATCCGAGTGTAAGAGGCAGAGCTCATTATTAAATCGCCTCGTGTTATTGACATCGTTTATGTTTATTTTTATGAGGACAATTACGTGCCTCAATTCAAAATTGACCGGCCGAACCGAAGATTGCTCTCTCTCTCTCTCTCTCTCTCTCTTTCTCGTATGTTGTGTGTGTGTTTCGTCTGCTTCTCGCTCATCGTCTCTGTTCCTCTTGTGTGTCCGGCTTTTTATCAGCCTTTCGAGAGAGATTATGTCATATCTGTATTTGCAGACCAGTTAGAAGGTTCATTGTCTTGTCGTGGAGTTAGCGTTTATCTCGTTTACACCATCTCAAATTGCACGGCGTCATTTCTATCCATTGCAGAAATCAATCGTGCGCGCAAACATTCACCGAAAAATGAACAGTTCATTGACTGGGAGCAAACGCCGCTTCGATACGCAAAATTCATCGTTTTTTTTGTGCGGCTTCTTCGAAAATTAAATATTTTCCACAATTATCAGTGGATAGAGTTGTTATTGTTTCATTTTCATTGTGGCCAACTTAAAAAAAAGAAGAACAAAAAACACACAGTCCTTTCGAGCGGCATCGATTCGGGTGTTTATTTTTGCATTTTATTATTATTTATGGAATATTTTAACGATTAACACTCAAAATATAATTGACAGACAAGCAATGAATTGAATAATTAAGTGATCCCCATTTCTCTCTCTCTCTCTCTCTCTCTCTCTCTCTCTCTCTTCCGATTTCAATTCGTTTTTGCTGCTTCAGACTCTGATTTTTTTCTCTCTCGCATTTGCCCTTTAATCAAATTAAAATCGGCTCCATTCTTTGGCTGACTCAATCAACGTTATTTCATTCGGTATCACCCATTTGAATGAGAGATTGAGCATCATGGAGGTTTATTGGCCTTGAGGCACTTTTTTTTCAATACCAATGAACAACTTAATTTACACGAGATAAGCGATGGTACGTTGTGGCATGCATTGTCGCATCATTTAGTGGACTTGGATTTATTGATTGTGGTTTAATTTTTTTCTGCTCTCCTATTACGTGGTTGATTCTTTGTATTCTCCACCGCATGAATATTGAAATGCTTATTTTGATATAAACATAAGGAAAAGAGTAGAGTATGTCAAAGACTTTTCATTCCTATGGACTTCAATTTGGATTGAATTTTCAAATTGGGATTAACAATTGATTAACTTGATACGAAGAGATGAATTTAGGGAAAAAATACGTCGTTGTCGTTTAATTTGTCACAAAATAGAAATGGTTCAACTGGATGAGAATCGATTGCATTAGACCGCTCAAATGTATTGAGTAATATTGCTCGAGTGCATCCCAAATTGAAACATTGATATATACTTTGTTTCATCCAGAGATTATTCGTAAAGAGCCGGGCCATGGCTCAAATGTACCACTCTGATTGCTTCAAAATACAATAAATTTGATAAATGATGAACTCAAAACAATAATGCGAAAGCTATATTGAGTGTGCAATGCATGGGCAATGCTTTCACAGGGTGATCTGAAATGAATATTTTTGTGTTTGCATCGAAATTCTTCATGTCATTGCTACTTTGAGCTTAAGTGAGCGCTGGAATTATGAAATATATTGAAATAAAATGAAAAAGCTTCAAAATATCGCGTTCGAAACTTAAAGAATGGAAATAAGAAAATATCCGATCACATTATTGCTGAATTCCAATATTCTTTGAAATTCTTCTGAAAATATCATCGAAAGTGCCATGTTCATTCAAAAGATGGATAAAACGATGTATCTCTTCCGGAGCGACACCCAGTGAGTACGAATAATGATGAAAACATTTGACATTGCCGATTGTAGTATGCGCCGAATGGATGCTTTCTTCTCGGATTTGATGGGTCCCATTTGAGCTGTCAACGCAAAAGAGAACTGCAAATGATAAAGATACTCATAACGAGTTTGCCGGAGTAAAAAGTGATTCAATTTGTTTACGTTGAAATTGATGGGATCTCTTTTTTTCTCTCTCACTCGTTCGGTCGTTCATTCTTCTACTCTTTTATATAACGTACATATATATCGTGACAAAGTACAAGCGTTTCGAATCGGTTGTGTGACGGATTTATTGCTCAAGTGTTCACATCGATTTGGTTGTTGTAGACGATGCTCGACTTTTTTTCTTTCGTCAATTTTCATTGAATAACACAAATGTTGTGGCATTTCAAATGCAATCGGCTAGAGAAAGCTCACAATGAATAAAAATGCGAAAATAATAGCAGTGACATTGTTCGATTCGGAAAGTGGGTGAATAAATCTTTCAAACGACTCACACACAAACAAAGAATAAGCGTTTCAAACAAACAAGGGGACAAAAAAAAATGCCTGCGAATCCAATCTAAAATCGGACAATTGCAGAACCTGCGCAATATCTTGCCTCTCTATTCACGGATGCCCGGCCGATTTGACATGACATTCTTTGTTCGGCGACATTCACGTCAGCGGCGCTCGTTAAAAAATAAACTGTACGTTGAACTTTTCAGCCATTTCTCCGGGAATGCCTATGCGATTGTTGATCACAAAGCCAGACAAATGGCGATTGAAAAGCGACGAGAGAGTGTGCGGGCAAAAAAGAGAGAAAGGAAGATTGCAAGGCCACGAGAGATACATGCAGAGCAAATGGCTTAAAGTCAAAGTGTATAGGGTATTTTGTGTCTTGAAACCTTGGTACAAATCAAAGTGAATAAAACACAATTGAACGGTCAAATACGTCGTTGTTTTTTTCCCTCTCTCTATCTCTCTATTTGTTGTTCACTCTCTATTTCGCCAAATGTCTAATGGCTTCATTTTTGTTATGCACAGTAAAAAATAAAAGTCCACATCTAGCCGTTTTTTCAGCTAAAAACGCATTCAGCCGATATTGCTGCTAGTAATTTGAGCTGCAGGTAAAATTCCGCTTATAATCTAGTCGGTTTTTCGTCTAAAACTCAATTTACTAGGCAAAATATAAGACTGGGCGCCTCTACCAGTCGAAAATCCGCCTAAGTGTGGACTTTTATTTTTCACTGTGTGGGTTTTTTTCTTTCTTTTTGTCATTTCTTTCTACATCATGCCACAACATTTGAAAAATGCCGATCACAACTTTTGAAACGAAAGAGCGAGTCTCAAGAGAGAAATAAGTTGTGCCGGCCTATTCATCGATCAGGAAGCGGAACGGAGAAAACAAAATTGGAGAAAGAAATGTTACCAGTTGACAATGTGACTTTTTATGCTGCTAATACCATTTGATATTTCAAAACAGTGGGACAAGAACCAAGAGAAATCTGCTGGAAGTGGCGCACACTGGTAAATGGGACTGGTTGATGAACATGGAAAGTACATATCGCAATTTGGTTGCCGTTGAGTTGTTTTTTTTTATCTTCCACTCATGCAGCACGCAGACATTTATTGCTTCGTAATTTTCCAATTTCGGAAGCGGTTCCATTAATTCGACGACATTTCCTAAGCCATTCATGCGTATTCATGAAAATTGAATGAAGCACCGCTGATTTGTAGTGCATGCACAACCACGAAATGTTAACGATACGGTTTTTTATGGCCACCGCTCTTGGGCATGGTGGCTTAAAGAAGGGCGTGCGCGCGCGTTTGACACAATCGAAAAGACAAAAGTGACTGGCTCAAATTGTTTATCCGAAATTGTTCATCATATTATCGAATGATACCAAATATCAAAGTTATTACAAGGAGCCAGACAATAGCGGCAGCGGCCATTGTTGACCACATTGACACCATATGGAAATCTCGAGCAAAAAAACAACAAAACATGGTTCAGAGAAACAAACAAAACGAAGAACAGCAACAACAATGTGGACACACGGGCGAACATATACATCGCAGAGAGTGAGGAAAACAAAGAAAGGCATTGAGAGAGTGGGCAAGTGAGTGAAAAAGAAGCACATTCCGTATAAAGTCAACAGAATTGCAATGGAGATTTCCAGAATGCAATGAAAATTGTGAGAGAGGGAGATTGAGTAAAACGACACAATGCATGGAATATGAAAATAGCTGGCCGAACCAGTGAAAAATAGTGTGTGTGTGCGTGTATGGCTCGGTGTAATCAGAGAATATTCGAAAGCGAATAAGAAGAGTTGAATAACAAGCTTTAAGTATTATACAATTCCGTGTACTGGATTTATAACAAAAATCAATGCAATTGCTCCCTCCCTCTCTCTCTCTCTCTGTGTGTGTGTGAGTGTTCACTTGGTGATCGGACTTTTAAATGGGATAACTGTCAAATTGTTTACAGTTTTCAACTCTGACTGACAATCGGACAGCGGCCGTAGCAGCAGGAGTCGCTGTGGGGAGGGGAAAAAGATAAGAGCAAATGCATTCCCAACTCACACGATGCGATCTATGGGTATGAGTGTGTAACCGCAGCATTTTGAATCAGCAAACAAATCGAGCCAAAGTGCATATTTCCGAATGCATGGGAATCACAAAATGAATTTTTCTTCACGTTAAATTAATACCACCGTATACATTACAATGTAAATGTGAGCAAACGAGAGAAGGAGAATTGGGTGTCAATATATTCGCCCTTGTGCACTTTTCCGTACGTTTGCAATAGACTACCATATGGTTGTTAGACAAATGCTTTTGTCGTCGATTCTATTCTTATGACATGACAAATATGCAGATCTAGCGACTTGATGTGTTTTCCCCAAACTATTTGCTCGAAGGTTTCAGTTTAACTGTCACACTTGTGTCCGCACATCAGCAGAAACAAAAAAAATGTTTAGGATCGATCCGAAAAACCAGAGCAATCGAAATGAGCTTCAAACGATTTATTTACTCAATTGATTTCAGCCAAAAGCCAACCAAAACCCCGACTGATTAACAAAAATGATACGATTTTCGATACGATTAGTTCCATTTTAAAATCGGCTTTGAACCTCTCCGCTGATTATAAACTTAACCTTTGCTACAAAACACGGGTGCCAATTACAGTGATTTATTTAGATTTAGACAGTTTTTTTTCGTATTCGTTCAGAGATAAATACATTGAAATTGGTCGTACGCCAGAAACGAACGTGTAAAATGTCATGAACAGATTTCGTCATCATTTGGCCAAATGGTTGAGGAAATTGATCGATAAATTTTATGATTGATATTTGGAAGTGGCACTTGAATTGTATTCAATTTAAGAAGTTTTGAATCGCTAACGGAATTTTCACATCATCAAATTCGAAAAACACACACACAAATGGTTTCGATTCATTTCCATTGAAATCATTTGTTGAATAATTTGTCTCTTTGTCCCTTCCTTTTTATGCTTTCTTTCTACCATTTTTTTTTTCATTCCTTTCAAACTTTCTAATTGGCAAAGAAACCGAACTTCCCATGCCGTATATGGATTTAATTTTATTACATGCATTTTATTGTCAACGGATTTGTTTATTTCTCTCTCGTTCTCTTTTTCTCTAAGCGAACCGAAGTCGTTCATTGTGTGTACATAAAAATAGTTTGCTTGTATATGAAGGCAGAGAGTGTGGAGAAAAGGCGAAGCAAACCGAAATGGGCATTGAGAACGGAGATAGAAAATGGCCTAAAATCTATATAAGCGTTACATACACCAGCCAAAACTGACATGATATAAATTTGACAGGGCCTCTGATTCTCTCTCTCTCTCTCTCTCGTTCTCGGCATCATATTCAAATAATAAAACTCAAATTAAATGTGATTTCATCATTGTTGTTTTGAGTTCTGTGCGATTATTATGGTCATTGGCTGTTATTGCCCGTTTCAAGCGTTCGTTTTTCGTTGATTTTGAATCGGGCGAAGAGTGAGTGAGAAAGGCTGCGTGTGTGTGTGTGTGTGTGTGTGTCTTCTGTGGTGATGCCTAGAGAGAGAACAACTAGTTCATGTTATTGATTGAATGAATTACTACGAATATACGAAGACGACGAAAAAAGAGCGGCTTGATATTTTTTGCTCCTAATCCAAATGAGCAACAGCACTCGATCCATTTATTTGTTGTTTGTTTCCACTTTTGTTTCCTTTCTTTTTTTAATTTTTTTTGTTTTGTTTCGCCGAATGCTTGCTATTTTTAGCAAAATTGTTCTTGGGGTTTTTTCGCTTCTCTTTCTCTCGTTTCATGCATTCATCACAATACTTTCGAGTGGAGTTTTTAGTTACTAATAGTAATTGCGGCCATTTCGATCGTCATCACAGTGATTTGTCCATTTTGACATTGTGTTTAGATTGTGTGTGATTTCAAATAAATACGATTAGGTCATTGATTATTACTACTAGCATTTTCAATCACTGTCAGTAATATGCGGTTGCGCGCGCGCGCTCGCTCATTTGCTCAACAGAAACAGAGAACGGTCAACACAAAATCAATGATTAAATGTTTCACTTTGTTTTGACGTGTTTTATGTGTGTTTTTTTCTATTATTGCTACTTTCATTTATTATTGTAGCATCGGTCGCGATTCGAAAAGCGGGAAATCGATTTTGTGTAAAGTATGATTGTGTTTGTGAATTCCGTAGCGTCTGAACGTTATCATTTGACATTTGTTATTTTGAATAACAGTGTGGATAGAGCACATGTTTTTCAAATGCAAATTTTTCGGAGCTCGCTCTCCTAATCAAATCGAATTTCCCTCAAATGATCAATGGTCAATTCGATCGCAACGGCTTGGTTTTTTACATTCCTTTCGTTCTCATTCTCAGTCAGAATCAAGCACACGCTTATAATCTCATAGAAAATTTGTGTCAAGACATTCTGCAGCGCCGTCGATTTATGATGACAAAATTCAGTACTAATCGGTGTTATTATGCAGTATTTCTCAATTTGTCGAAATCACTTCCAGCTATTTACAGGCGATTTCGCCGTCACTAATCGACGGCGCTGCAGATAGTCTACTTTCTTGATTCTAATCGTGTGGAATCAAGTGAATCATGTTTGTTTGTTTTCTATTTCCGGGAATGGCATTTGTTATTTGCATCGAGGCGTTGATTGACCGGTATGTGCACATGTGGAGCCGGAGAATTTGCTTTTTTTTCTGTCTGCGTTTTTAATACACAACTCGCTTTCATCTCAAATTTGCATAGTCTATGCACTCCCACACACATAGCTACTGTATAACAAGCAATGTAGAAGTACACACACATGTGACAAACAACTAAATGCGGTAGACAAAATTCGTGGAAAACTCAATTCATTGCAAATGACATTAGTTGATTTTAATGATGGCAATTCATTTGTAAATTTTTTTATGACAATTTTTTTTTAGTTTTGTTTCAGTCGGATCAATTGACGGTGACACGCGTCGTTTGAATGAACGTCGTGTATATCGGCCATTTTCCGAGTGACATTAATCAGAAAAGGGGCAATAAACTAAAAAGAGAATGCGAAAAGAGGTAATAAAGTACAAATGAAAAGAATCGAAATGATGTGCATTGCATCAGAAATAGAACACAGCGAAAATGTGTTTCTCCCCCTAAACTGCTTCTATCCGGGATTTGAAAATATTGAGCACATTGAACGTTTTGAGGACGAGATGGCAGTGGTGACCATTGCAACGACATTTGTATGAACGTTTTCATATTGGCACACGCATACAGCCAACAAAAGGAGAAGACGAAGAAGAGGAATATAAAAACATGTGTCTTCATCATCTTCAGACATAAAGTGATTCTCAGAAGAGTAAATGATGATAACATTTACTGACTGGCACTCATTTTTTTCTGTCTTCTTTTAAACACCACCAGTGACCATTGAATTTACAGAGTGCCATTAAATCTAATGTGATTTTTATTAATAGCTTTTTAACGCATTTCTACGAAAGAAGAAAAAAATCCCAACAGATAATCTACAACTGTGCGAATAATGCATCCGAATGGACGGCATACCAATCAAAATGAACTAGTCTACACTTGCAACCGTTTCAACGATCACCATTTCAAACGGAATGGACATCTCAAAAGATTTGGTAAGATCAAAGCTTTGTGATAATGCCGGTTTCTTTTTATAGTTTTACGACAATATTAAGTAGAAAGAAGACATTAAATATAAAGGAGTTGTGTTCGGTTTTTTTTGTACCAAAGAAAATGGTGCGATTTCCAGGAACTTTGCTCAATTCAACTGCAAAGCACAAGTTGTAAAGAAGACTTGTGTTTGGTTCACAAAGAAAATTGCACTGTTCGACATCGATAAAATAAAGGAGTCAAACACTAGATACCTGTGAATCTCTTTAAATTGAGTGCTTTATCTAAATCCGCACCAATAAATCCTCTTTGCGGCCCACACATGCACAAGAAAAAGAACCGGACCACGGTGGTCGTATGACTAAGATTGAATCGAAGCAATTAAATGGATTAACACCTACTCGGGAAAAATAAATAGGCAAAATCGTGAATAAATCTTGTGAAACATTCACTCATTCACACACGGATTTCTCTTTCTCTCTCTCTCTCTCTCTCTCTCTCTCTCTATCCCACCCTCTTACTTTCACTGAAGATTTCGAAGCGTTGGCCAATCGAATAGCCAGTAAGTGTATGTGTACAAAAGCAGTGAAACTTTGTTTCGAGATATCCGTTCAGTGTGATTGTGTGTTTTTGTTATTTTCCCTCAGTTTGTGTACAAATCGAGTCGTATATCAATTCTATTGTTTTTCCGTATATTGCCAATAAGGATTTTGTAGTCGGCTGGATGAACGCAATACGTTGGTATTCCGGAGCTTATCTATGGAATTGTTTATAATTCACATAAGTACGCTGGCAAATCAAAACAGACAGAGAATTCGAAAGGAACGTAGAGACAGCGGGGGAAAAGCTGGAGGAAGAGTGAGAGATGTGTTGTGTTTTCAAATTGATTAGAATATTAATTGTATACATTGGAGAGTCCAATAAATGGCCGTGTGTCGATTACGTTGGAATGCAAGAAACATCGATTTTCGATTTAATTTAATGTCTCTTCGACGTCGACTGATCATTTCTCTCTCTTTCTCTTTCTCTCCCTCTCTCTCTCTCTCTCCATCTCTCTTACCCTCGCACTGGACCAAGAAGTGCTATAAGGTCGTTGATTTTCGCATTCGTACGATGCGAATGCTTACACGTATACACGTAGTGTGTACAGAAATTGGCATCAGCATCTCGAAAAGAGTCAGAGAGACATCGACACCCGTGTCGATATGAGCAATAATTCATTGGGAAAATCAAATTAAATGCAACAAACACGTAGACAAGCACAAATCACATTACTATCATTATTACTGATTGTTATCATTGTTCTTGTTCCATTCTTTTCATTTCTTGCTGCGCTCAAAACCGAACGCACTACGTGTACGCACTACTCAAAATGTACCAGCTCAACTGCTCGAGAATATAGTAATCAGTTATTCGCTCATGAACTGAGCCGAAGAGAGAAAGAGAGAGAGAGAGAGAGAGAGAGAGAGAGAGAGAGACAGAGAGAGAGATGCCTGGCTGCCAGTACAAGAATCGTGCGAATGTGCGTGTATGTGACGCGATTCAAGAATATATATTTTGCTTTTCGGTGATTGTAAATAAAATGTGATATGATTCAATGGGCATTTCATTGAATTGAGATACGGTTGTGAGCTGTAACCGAATTTTCGTGAGCTCGCTCCATTCGGACAGTCAGCCGCTGGCTCCTTACTCTTGTCAATCGTATTAGTGGAACGACTGTGACCATATACTGAACAGTAAACAGGCAAAAAGATCAAACCGCAGAAATTGCGCAAAAGATCAAAGTCCAGTTCCAGTAATGGCTACGATTTATTGGTAATAGCCCGATTAAAAAACTTTAATCGTCAATGACGACAGCATACAGCAACTCATTAGAATAATTTAAAAAAACTAAGTAAATAGTAAACATTTCTTTATTATTCACTAATTTTTATTGGTTTCGCAAAGGAATGACAACAAAAAACCACGGCACGGCTATGCGTATGTGTGACAAGACAATATGATAATCTCGGATTGAAAATGAAACATCAAATGTGTACATCTATTCAATTCAAACACATGCCGGAATTGAACAATATCAAAACGGAGCTATTGTGGCCAAGGACTGTTTCAAATAGTTAGCAGTTCATTTGATAATTAGACTTAAAGGCTTGCAAAAGCCTAATTCCAATACAAGTGGCTTCATTTTTATGTCGCCATTGCACACAAACAAGGCATTGCAAGGATTTTACAATCAAAACAATGCACAATGCCTTTGGCATGGATTCATTTTGCTAAAGAGATAGGCTTCTCCAAAAATATTATTCCATTTTCTCTTTTCATAACGACCCGTTTACTATAAATTTTCATTATTTTGCTCAGGTTGATTGAACGAAATATTTTTTGTGAAAACAGCACAAAGCTGTAGCTTCAGCTACATTTCAAGCGTAACACCTTCACAAAGGTCGAATTTTCCATGCAAATGAGTTGATGAACGATGGAAAACTCGTTGTGTGTTCAATTTCACAATTTTTAACAACCCATTCAAAAATGTATCAACAATTCTTCGAATTAGAAACTTTTTCTGATCAGAATATTCATTGATGATTCACATTATGTAGAACAAACAATTTGATACAAACAAAATGCTTTATTTTTTTTTTCAAAAGACTCCACGTGATTTTTAAATGAAAATGTTTTTTATGCAACAGTTACCCGAACGAGTGAATTATTCAAACGATAACATACCGATGAATCAATCATTTGAAATGTGAAAATCGTTGTAAATCATCCAGGTCGGTGAAAATGGTTTCACTTGGCATTCATATATGTTTAAACTGAGCACTTATTTACAGAATCTGCACATTCCAATCGAGTATAAATATGTGTATCATACGCTCAAAATATTCAAATTACAAATTCAATTGAAACAAAACAGTTTTGGTTCTGTTTGCCGAACAAAAATTCGCCCACTTTAAATGGAAATGAAACAATAAATTGTGACAGTGTTCGAGAAGGAGTTTTATGAGATCGAGAAAAAAAATGAACAAAACAATTGAAATAAACACAATTCAATAGAAAATCAATCTATACATTCGTTTTAATTGAAATGTAAGCACACCGGGGAGCTAAGTGCCTAGGTGAATCCCAAACGAAATGACAAAGTTTCGGAACAAGAAAGATACGGCTAAGAGAGAGAGAGAGAGAGGGATGGAGGGAGGTCGGGAGGTTGAGAGATTGATAGAGAGAAGAAAGAACGAATCAATGTTTAAATCGTCAACGAGTACAAATGATTTGGTGAGAACTTCAATTTGCTTGCATCAATTCGTTCCACTTGGAGACTGTTCATTAAGGCGAACGGGCACGCCGTTGCCTCGTGTGTGTGCCAATCATATATCGCACTAGTGAATATGCCATATTCACGTCTTTTTATATTCACGTCTCTCTCTTTGCCCTCTCTCATTCAACCGGAGAGAGATATGTTTGGTGTCCACTGTCCAGTTGTCCGGGGGATCGAGTATATTTTGTCATGATCTATTGGCAATAACTGTAATTCGTATTAATCGAGTGTTGCGTGATGGTTTCGAGAGCGAATGTCTCTTTTTTTTTCTTCCATTTCGTTGGTTTTCAATTGGATATCAATAAAAGTGTACCCATTTATTTGTGATCACATGAAACGGCAGGCAGACAGACAGACAGAAAAAAAATGAAGAGTGTAGACAGAAATGCTAGACTGTCTAAGAAACAAAAGATGCTGGATATTTAAATGTTACACATTTGTTCGGAGCTCGGCGAAAAAATTTCACTTGTAAGAAGAGCCATACATACATACAAATATTACTGACGTAATTGGCGCGGTGCCGTGCTCATAACATTTAGAACAATTTCGATGATTGTCTAAAGTGGAGTAAAACGAACGAGCAGAAAAAGAAACAAAACTTAGAAGAAAATAGCACTAGCGAGTATATACCTACATATATGTAGTAGATGGTGAACGATCAAGAAAATGAATATTGATACAATAATAATCCTCCGTCCGACACATAATCAAGTACAACACCAAGAGAACGGAGAATGTCACACAAGCAATAGTCACAGAGCAATTTTCTATGTTGAAACTACTGAGCACGAGAATGAGAGACAGAGAGAAAGAGAGATAGATGAGCTGGTTGTGTTTTTTTCTGCTCTTCAAAAGTGTATCGTGCATTCGTACGATTGGTGTTCGGCTTTGGGTACACTAGCAATTGTTAGCATAACAAATTGTCTAATAAGAACAAAGTTCAATTCCACGAGAGAGTATTCAACAACAACAACAATAATAATAACAAATAACACACATATGTCTCAATCTGTAGCGACATTCAGGCGACTCGATTGAGAGAAGAGCCGAAAAAAGAGACGTTGACGACGACGGCGACGATCATTTCAATCATCTATTCTTGTTTGAAATACAAATTAACATGATATTACAATCTTTCGTGTACTTTTCACTATTGATTTAAGTTTTGTTCGAATGTATTCACCGCTCCGAACGAATGAATGATATTAAAAAATATTCCTTCGAAAAACCATGCAAAGATTTTGTTCGTTTGTTCCTTTCTTTTAATTCTTCTTTGAATTTGCACAAAATAATTAAAGCATATTTGTGTTTGGTTTATTCAATTCCGCCAGAATGCTTGCATAGTTCAAGTATGCAACGCATACATACTCGATGTTATTACCTCTCAAATCGGGTGCGATTCCAATCAACCACATAAGCGGGCTGCATCCTATTCATGGGACAATAGGTAATATCCAGTTCGAGAGGTTTATTTAAAAAAAAGAAAAGACGATGATGATATTCAATACATTCACTGAAAATCCTCGACACTGAATATTGTTCAAAAATGTTGTAAATCGTGTTGTGTATACACTGAGAGCATTTGTTCGGTTTGCATACAATTGAATTTTATCGAAAACTTGCCGTTTTGTTGCGATGCGAACAAGCCAAAAAAAAACACTCACGAAATAACTTATCAGCTTATTTTCCTCGAATGGAAACGGATCAGAACACGAGGAAATCGTAACAAACTACTTAGATTTCATTGTTGATAAACAGAATGAAAAGAAGAAACGGCTTACCTTATTTGGGGATGTATGTTTTGTATGTTCGCGTGTGTGTGTGTGTACGTGGGCTTGGGAGGGTGAGTTTTACCGAAATTAAGTACAAAATGTAATGATGTGAATGTTCCTTTTCAATAGCTTCGATTTTTACTCTTATCGTTCCCTTTTTCTCTCTCTGGTGTGTATGTGGGTGTGTGATTGGTCGGTTCTATATTTTCCTCTGTTCCTTTCCTTTGATGAAATTGTTCGAGCTGCATAAAAACTGAATATACAATAAATACCGAGTCCACTTATTTCATATGACAATTACCACAGCGGCTGTTTGAATGTGACGAATGAAAATAGAAAACGATTTTGAATCCAACACAAGAAAAGAATTATCGGATGAAAAATGTGTGTGAGAGAAAACGGAATGAAAAGAAGCAACAACAACAAAAAAGACAATAACAACTAACAACAGATAATTTGATGTGTAAACGAAATGAAAATTTTAAAATGAAATAAACACAAAAACTCCCAAAAAATCAGTAACAAAACGAAAGTATAGGAAGTACTATTGATATGGTTGGAATATGTATAAGTGCTGTCATTACTGTCGATTTTCAAAATTGCACAATACACCGCAAACACATTCAAAATAAATCTGAAAGTTTTCGATTTGATGTTCGGTAATTTATAGGAAAATCGTATGCTAATGAAATCTAAAGTTTAAGCATTGCTTGGCATATTTTATCATCAACGCTCTGCTTCTCATCACATTTGCACACTCGTTCGCTTGCTCATCTGCCGTCTCGTTCGCTCCATTGCAGAACAGTAGCATTTACATGAGCTTTTTCGTCATTGTTATTTCTTCCTTAAGTCTAAATACTATTATTGTCAGCAGTTAACGCAGCGCAAAAGAGACAGACAGACAGTCAGAGCGAGAGACAGGGAGACAGGGAGACAGAGAGACAGGGCGGGAGGTAGAGAGTCTTAATATCCAATTTTATTTATTTATAATATATTTATTTATAATGTGTTCCATGTCACTTGGTTGGTTGGTATTCGACTCATTGGCATGAAACTGCCTGATATTTAAAATTATAATAAAGATGTATATGCAAACATCTTTGCACGTTTAATCTTTTTTCATCCCCCACATTTGGTGCTCTATCGGCGATATTTTGCGTGCGTATGCATGTGGCGGTGTCTGTATATGTACAAACGAAACCAAGAAAGAGAAAGCATGCGACTGAATGCGACAGCTACAATATACACGGTGGTGCGATGTGTTATGATTTCATCAATGTCTAATTACGTTGAATATGTATATTTTTAATCGTGAACACTTATTGACAGAATCCGGGGGCTCATTCGAACAATATTGCCAAGTGCCAAGTGTAAAGTTTTCTGGCTTGATTATTTAGCTGCCTGGTAGGCAGCAATAGCATGAGCTTTTTTTCCATTTGTAGGAAAAATTCGCTCCAAAAACCATGGCGATGATATTATATATGATATTGTATCACCGTGGAAATGTGTATACGGATGAAATGCCGTCATCAACCACCAAAAACGAAGATCGACGATTATGTCGCACATATTGATGGCACTGTAATTCCGATAGGTTTATATTTTAGAACAATGCATAAGCATAACAGAACATAACACGGGGAGCCACATACCATCGCATTATGTTGAAATAAATGCCAGAAGTGCTGCTCATTCGCAACAGATATTTTGGTGGGTGTATGCCACTCTCTCTCTCTCTCTCTATGTTTAGCTTCAGGCAAACTACTGACATGTTTCGGCGAAAGTGTCATGATGCCATACACGCGCCACAAACATCAATTTACTTCATTTCATATCTCTCTCGTTCGCCCGCTCGCTCTTCCGGCCAAAGTAAACTGACGAAATCATTACGCCCGTATTAGAATATGCATTAGATGGCGGCATTGGGGAAAATGTAAATTAAATTGAATGTCGTGTATGCGCGCGCGTTCAATGGTCCAAAAACATATTGTTCTGACGCCTCTAACTGAATTAAAACCATGTTCTAATTAAAATGTTGTAAACCAGGCGAAACAAAAGTGAGCGAGAGAGACGAAGGGGGAGGGAGAGGGCGAGAAAAGAAAGAAAACTAGTTAATACTCGACCGAATGCTCATTTTGCATTACAAAATCGGGAACAACAATTGAATGTTGCATCATAGCCAACAACCCCATTGCAACCTGCCACAACGAAATCAAATCAAACCGCATTAAATCCTTTTTTTGCATGCATTTAATATTTTGCTTGTAATCATGGAACTAAGTTCATCATCATCATTACCGATCGAAATGCAGAGCTTCCAAAGTTGCAGCTTTGTTTTCAATCAAAAGATTATTTGGCATCAAATTCCACCGAAATTATTTATGTTTTAATATACGCACACCATACACTGGGCTTTGCAAATAAATTCACGTATAAATCAATGCATACTTGTTTTTGAATGACACACAGCGCGCGCAAACAGAGTGCTCAAATGACGTAAATACGATTTAAATCACATAATATATCTTCCATAAGCGCTGCGAAAAAGCGTACGAAAAATAATCATAATAATATGTCATATGGGCGGCATTTATAATTATTCTCTCTCTCTCTCTCTCTCTCTCACTCTCACTCTCACTCTCGCCCATGATTTATGAATATTACAATAAATAAATATCCCATTTGAAGTGCGTAGGTTCGGAATGGGAATGGTCGGCGTGAGATGTGGCGCATGGAGTATGTGTGTGAGAGAGATAGAGAAATTGGATACAAAGCAAGTGAATGGGGAAGCTAGCATTAAATGTTCACGGGGCAGATCGTTGCGGAGTATATTTCAGCCACTGTTCTTTTTTGGTTTTGTTCAAATCATGATTATGTACACTTTTGTTTGTTTTACCGTCCACCTCGCATTTTTAGTCATTCATTTGAGATCGTCGGAAGAATTTTCTATTTTTTTCCCTCGGAAATTTCGTATATCGGATCACTCTATCTCGAATGAATGCTGCTGCTGGTGCTGCTGGTGCTGTTTTGGCGAAAAGCTTGGCAACAGTTCGTCTGATAGCCCATATCTCTTGGGGTAAATCACAAAAAGATGAATGCAAAAAATGTGAACGAGAGAGAAAAAAAAGGAGGAGAAGGCGAACAACATACACCACCACACCATCACCATCATCGGTATGCGCTCATAAATTATAAGACGAACAGCCTTTACAAACAAATGAACAAACAGTAACGGGCAATTGGTAACAAATGGCTGCCTTCGCGTTTTCTGCATACACTCAGTGCTTGCTCCAACTCCCTTCCTCTCTCCGAAGCGCGCGATAGCGGTGGCAATAGACAGAAGAGAAAAAGACAAAATTCTCGCTCTGTCGCACCGGCCAAACAAGAATAACAGAGAACGAGGCGCAGAGTGAGAGCAATGCGAGCTCCCTGAAAAACAATTATTTTATAACAACCAACAATAACTCATATTTTATTACGTAATTCTAAAATTTTATTAATAGGAAGAGAGGAGAGCGCGTGCGAGAGACCGAAGTCCCCCCTTCCCACCCAAAACGCATCCAAACACATAGAGAGAGTGAGCGGCAAACCATGAGCGAGAGATTGCACGAAAGATGCGGATTGAGAGGAGAAAGAGAGGAGGAAAAGGATGAGCGAGATATGGAGAGATTGAAAACTGCGTACATAAACGCACTTTCGCTTCACAACACATCAAACAAATGAATAAATATAGAGCAAAATTTATCGTGTATTAATTCATCTCCTGTTCGCTGCTTCGGAATATTCGTTGAGTATGCGAAAAATGAAGTGATCCCTTCGCCTGTTTTTGTGCGGCGGACAGCATCGTCTCTATATATGCAATCGCATAAATACCACGGATTGCCCTCCACGATCGTACATTTATCTGTCGAACGAACATTTTCGCAATAGGTAAAATATGGTGCTTGTGATTTAAAACTTCTTTTTCACTTGGTGTGTGTGTGTATGTAATTTCAGACATACACCATCGATTTTGTGCTTGTCTTTTTTTCCGGCAGTCTTTCGGTTCTGATGCTTTTGATGTGAATCTCTGTCGCCCGAACTGAAGTGCAAACATGGTAGCAAAAACAAACAGACAGACACTGAACACAAATAACACCAATAGCAGCAGCAAAGAAAGAGAGAAATGAATAAAAAGAGATTGTCATTGCAAGGAAATGCTCCATTCAAACACGTATCATTCTTTCCCCAACATTGGCACATTCAAACAAGGAAAAGAGACTCCGGTGAGTGTGTGTATGTATAAATAGAGCGAGTGCAAAAAAAGACGAAAGAAAGAAAGAAATATAAACGCACGCAACCACCCAACAATTTATGTTCTTTAAACCATTCAAACGGAATCTATTTTTTGAGTCATTTAACGATGGTTTGAATTGCCTATTCATAGCACATTTTATTACATCTTCAAATGCCTGTTCAGTCTTTAAAATATTGTGTGAGTTTTATAAATATTCCCTGAATTTAAGACGACGACGACAAGAGCTCATAACGCACCGTGTTATGTGCGCCAAGCACATTCATTTCCTTATCTATTCTATTAAATTACAAAAATTAACAATTTTTTATCGTTTTTTCCACAATTAATACGCTCTTACGTCTAATGGCATCACATGGCAACCGAGACAATTTAACTTCGTTTGCAACCGTTAAATGCCAACAACCAGATCATTTTTGCCCTCTCTCTCCAACAGGAGAAAGATGTTGAAAAAAATAACAAAGAAACCGTTTTTGGTTTTCTCGAGTTGTGCGAGCGTTCGTTCTTTCGCTATCGCTTGCTCGTAACGCCTATATCGGGCTCTCCAAAAATTGCTTAAAATAAATCGTATGACGCCGACGACATAAAAAATCGTTTCACTTGAGGTGTCAATTCGCATTTATTTGAATTATGCGCTCGTTTGTGCAAATCACTCGGTGTGTGCGTGTGGCGCTCGTTGAATTGACGCAAATTCACATTCATACGAGGCCGGAACGGCTTCGAGTACCAGCAATTATGTCAATTTTCAACGAAATGCAAATTACATAAACACTTTGTGTTGCTTTTTTCTACCCTCTTCACTTGTGTGCCATTCCTTCGAGAATATTCTCGCAATTTCGACGCATATTATACACACGCACATACATACACACACTTTCATTCTCTCTCTCTCTCTCTCCCTCTCTTTCTCTCAATCAAGGCTCAAATCGACTTTATCCTTGGAATGACGCCCTCTTTATGCCAATCAATATGCTAAACCCTTTCAATTTTGCAAATTACTCATGGCGACCTTATTGACTCATTTACGACTCGTCTTGGGAAAAACAATATTCTTGACATGTAATGTAATTTGAAGCAGAACAAAAAGCTTTCCATGGGTTGATGTCGTAAAAGTTTTCATATTTTTATTTGTTGGTTCTTAATTCGATAAGATTTTGTTTATTGTCGATTAAAAATTTATTTTCTTCTTTTGGATATATTCCGTTTAAATTGTGTGCTTTGAATATTTTACAAAGACACAGGAATAGTTGAAAAGCATCAATTCATATTTTCAATCGAAAATGATTTAAAAATTCAATAGAAATTGAATAGAACTTCAAAGTGATAGGATCAAATCGAACGTTTTGATACCTGAAAAAGCCGGTCCACAAAATAAACCATTCCAATTTGGTGTTTTAAAACCGTAATTTCGATGTTTTTTTCACAAAGCACGTTCATTTGTTCATATACATGAAATAAGTAGCAATTGGCTTTGATAATGTTCGAATGTGTATTTGACATCGAGTGACAGATGAGAAACCATTTGGAATGGCATTTGTTGGTCATGTAGCCGAAAAATGGTCATCATTTTTATAATCTTGTAATACAATTCCAGTAAATGTATAATGAAACGTTTATTTGATGTATAAAATTGAATGGGGTTACACATATCCAGGTCAAATGTAGACATCACATTCAGAAAGTCATTAAACCTCGACTGTTCGAGTATAACTCTTTCTCTCGCCATTTCGACAGCATTTGTCTGATGATGTTCGGGATTTGGGTGGCATGGGGAGAGGAGTTGGTTTGATTGGTGGCTTAATAATATATATGTACTTTCATGCAAAACGTCAGTATCAATTCATCGTTTTGGGGTTTAAATGGGCATCCAAAGGGATATTGCAACTTTTTTGACCAGAAAAAACGCCATCTTACGTCCTGCCCGTAAATTATTTCGCTGTACATTTAGATGGTAGAGCTTGAACAAAAGTTCGACACTATGCATAAACTTGGAAAGAGCTTGATAAACTTGATGAAATACATATATTTTATGGTCGTTGCAATACCCCTATGTGGGCATCATTTGAAAATGGCCACATTTGGTATGTATACATTCAATGTGATGTGAATTTCGCATAAAATATTTAGTAATCATAAGTGTTGAGCATTTTCTCTCTGTCTCTCCCTCTATCTCTCCTTCTCTCATTCTCTCATTGAAACTGAAAACCAATCGGAATCATGAAGCAATTTATCGATTTGACTCACGATGATGATGGTGTGTTGTATACTCAATGTAGATAAACAAATATTGCAGTTTCATCATCAAGTGAATCAAATGTGTATCGAACGTGAAAATGTGTGTATGTGTTTCATCGACACCGGATTCTGGATCTCGGTCTTTGAATATTTCAATTCGACTTACCAATTTAATTGAATATTTATCGGATTTTCAAGAAATATACCAACACTTTTGATGCAATTGAATGAAAAACGATTCACACAATCAATATTCGAGCGGTTGTCAATGTGAAAACGAAATAATTCAAAATGTGTTCGTGTGTCCGCAAAACACAAATTTTTCGAATGGTGGTGGTTTGATGTTTGGCCGGATTTGCAACTTGCAAATTACGTATTCCACATTTATTGGATTGAAGATGGATTTCTGTGTAATTTTTCATAGATTCATTGTTGCGCTGCAGCGCACAAGTACCAAGAATAAGTGGGAAAATAGTCAATCTCTCAATTTGAGCGCAACAGCTCAGCCAATTTTCGAGCGATAAAAATGCACACACACACACACACATACATATAGAAAACTCAACGAGACTAACAGCTACGGCACAATCGATGTACGACGGTACGGTGTGTTGGGAACATATGATGAAAACGTTGGAAATTGAACAATGAATAGGGCCATCCATAAATTTTATTGGGGCTTACGGCCATACAAACGCAATGACTTCGTCTTTGATTAGAATTCATTCTTTGTAATTCATTGGAAATGGTCTTCATTCAATAGCACATGAAATCGAAACGTATCGAATGAAAGCGATTTGTATCCTTTTACATTGGCAATGCTTAACCTCAAGTCGACAGCTAACCCCAAACAGATCGGGTGACAATAATGTGAGCAACTATACACATTGCAACCGGAAAGAGGAGCAGGAGCTTTACCAACGGCCAACAACCAGGACCAAAGGAAGAAAAACACGTACACACACACACACACACCGAGAACGAGAGAAAGAGTGCTGTCAAGGAATAATGTAACTCATAAAAAACCATCCAGACTTTTTGAGAGAAATATCATGTTGCACATAAATTAAATTTAACAATAAAAGCACAGCATAAGACAACACAAAAATAATAAATTGGCTTAAATAGATAAACTTTGAACTGTATGGGTGTATGTGTGTGTGTGTGTGTGCGCGATTGAGATGGAAGCGAGGCAGAAAGAGATAGAGCGAGGGAAAAAGTGAGCGCGAGCAAAATATCGAAATCCAGAGTGCTATCAACCAACACGTAGTGCAAACTTGTACGTTGAGCTGATGCACACAGAAAAGAATCCCCGGAAATTTTGGGTGTTCGCCGTAAAATTTGACATTTATATTTCTATATACATCATAAATTTCTATATACATTTTACCGGCAACACTTCAATTTTCCGGGCGATGACATATTTTCAAACATTTTATCAAATACTATGTATATTTTGCCGCTTGAAATGACAGATGGCGCTAATTTCTGTTGGAATATTTGAAATTATGTCATCGCCCGGAAAATTCAAGTGTTGCCGGTAAAATGTATATAGAAATTTATATATAAATGTCAAATTTTACGGCGAACACCTAAAATTTCCGGGGATTCTTTTCTGTGTGTGCAATAGACAAAAAGTGAGCTTTATGGAGCAGGCGATCAAACAAATAAACAAAGGGAGAGAGAAAAAAGTAGTGTGTGAGAAACAAGAGAGAGAGAGAGAGTGAGAGACTAGTGGAACTGTAGGAGAAGAAAGCGGTTTTATGGTTGGGTTTCTATTTATTTGTATTGTAGCCACCATTTGGTATGAGTTCCATTGGATTCATTTGTGGGAATCGGTGAGAAAAGGCGAGACCGAGAGGAAATGTGAAAGAAAGACAGTGGGAGTAATTTTGTCACTGGAATGAGTCCCCATACAGATAAACGAATGCGAATAAAATAGTTCAAAGTTTACACAACAAAATATATGGCTCGTAAACTTGGGGAACAAGGCAAACAACTACCGAACATGAACAATGAATCCCAATGTTTTCCATCAATTTGTTGCCATTTGGATAATCGTCTCAAACAAACACACTTATTTCTCCCTCTATTGCGACTGCTTTTGAACGCGCCGCGCGAAAACTTGGATGGGATTATTAACGCTCCTAATTTATATTTGTGGCCATTATATCGGTACAAATATTCGGTAATTTAGATTTAGTTGTACGCTCTGACTCTCTTTCTCGTTCGCACGGTTGGTCGCGGTCCGTCGGTCGGTCGGTTGGACATTTCCATTGTAGTTCCATGCGAATCAATCGTTGGTTTGGATTTTATATGGGTGACCGTGTAACAAATGTTAATAATGCGCCATTTATCACTTAATTCGGTACCATTAGTAGGTGGAGTGTCAAAGCTTCATTCTCTCTCTCTCTCTCTCTCTCTCGGATGAGTAATGGCTTGGAAATTTGTCAATTGGACATTTGATGAATGTTGCGCTCATTGTTGTGGCTTGTTGTTACTATAACACGCATTGAATCTTTTTTTTCTGCACCCGACGTCTCCTCCCTGTTATCGAAATCGATTGTGTCGTGTCTCGATTTTTATCGAAAAGCAATCATCGATAGTTTCATCTCAAAGCATTTTCAATTTGTTTGGAATTTTTTGCTGTTCGGTTTTTCCCTCTCATCAAACGCTTCCGCTGCAAATAGATTTTCAGCACGACAAACGAAGACATCTTGTGTCTGACAACCATCCTAGCAACAAAAGTATCTCTGCGTGTTTCTCAAACGAGAAAAAAAAACACGGTAATGCTACGTGCAAACGCTGTAAATCGTAGAGATTCCACATTTTTCCACTACTAAAACGAATATATGCCGGTTATGACAGTTTTTCCGGTTCCACCACCGGAAATCGATTTTTTGAATGTACGTCCGCTTCGAACATACAACAATTTTCAATTGTGCTCGATCGTTGCGCAATAGACTATAAATTCGATGACGAAAAATGTTGTGTTCGATGAAGGAAAAAAAGAGTAGCTACTACATATTTATGTGTATTGGAAAAATATGTATTAATATCCCCATCGTGAATATAATCCGCAGGCATAGAGGATCCGTTCGACAAACTTCAAACATAAACATATTTTTCGGTGTAAATGAGTGCGCTTTTCGAGTCGCTCGCTCGTTTTCCCGTTCCCTCACGCGTTCGCTTGCTCTATCGGCAGAAACCGCTTTTTAGATTGGTAGAAATTGAATTTTGTTTGAAATTTCAGGACAGACGCTCGATCTCACTCTCTCGCCCCCACTTTTCTGCATCTCGTTCACTCCACAAAATTACAATAATAAATGCCGGATGCTTATCGTCCGCCGCTACATATTTGTATTTAACAAACATTTCCGACATAGATGAGCAAGAGAGAGAGAGAGAGCGCGCGAACGAGAGGTGCGCCGAAGCCGTAGGTTTTTACGGTGATAAAAATGTAGTTAGTTTACAACTCTCCTATTCACTTTGAATTTGACAACTGATATTGAGTGCAAACACCACCTAGATAATCCAAGGCTAATGACAATACAATCAAGTAAACTCTCTGTTCTGTCAAACGTCATACTGATGTATAACATACAGACATCACGAACTCGCCATCGGTTCTTTAGATGGCGCTTCGGTCAACCGAGTTCCAACCAAATACATGTATCAGTATACGAAGCATTCTACTGTTGGTAGTTTATATGAAACAGGAAATAAAATATTTGAAATTTAATTACATATTAAGACCTGGGGCCTGTTGCACAGTACTGTTACAATTTTTGTAAATTGTGATTGTAATTGTAAATACAATTCGTTGTAAAATTGTATTTACAATTCTACAATAATTGTAAAATTGTTTTTCAATAATGAATGTGACAGTCAAA
>NW_022601438.1:4315539-4347849 GCF_009176505.1 Sitodiplosis mosellana
TTTGACTGTCACATTCATTATTGAAAAACAATTTTACAATTATTGTAAAATTGTGAATACAATTGTAAATACAATTTTACAATTATTGTAGAATTGTAAATACAATTTTACAACGAATTGTATTTACAATTACAATTACAATTTACAAAAATTGTAACAGTACTGTGCAACAGGCCCCTGCTGAGCGAACCGTAAACACTCACTCTCTTTCTATCTATCTGCTCTTTTTCATTTTATTTTTGCACTTTATTTATTATAAACATTCCGATTGAAGGGAAATTTTCAGATTATCACTGCTGTGTATGCTGGGCCAACCATCCAATCATTGCAAGCAAGCAAGCAAACATGCATCCTCCACCCTCTACTGTATATTTTAGCACCGGTGTTGGCTAACAATTGCGCTCGAATTTCATAATGTATTAAATTAACATTCATAAATTGTAGTCAATGGCTTTTGAAATGGGAATCTTTTGCTGGTTCTAGTTATTGTTTGTCCATGGTCATTCTATCCTATTCATCCTGCTCGGATATCCGCGGGCCGGTGCCAAAACAACTGCTGCAATCTAATATTTCGTGTCGCCAGCTTAGGAACAAAAAAATAATAATAATAAGAGCAGCGAATCCAACAAAGCCAATATCCATCCACCACAAAGTAGCAACGCAACAAAATTAATAAAACTTAACGTTTGCATGTGAAATGGGGTAGCTGATTTTCATTAATCGTTGCTCGTTTTCTATCTCTCTCTCTCTCGCGAGCAATGAGCACACTAAACGATAATTTCAAGTGTAACTTATGCTCGGGTATTTCACATGCCGAGTCAAAACTTTCTAAATGATAAATGCAGTGAGTGAATGCCAAGAGCAAAGAAGAGAAAAAGAAAAAAAAGAAGGAATGAAAAAATGGCCAATGCTTCTGAGGAAAAGGAGAACATTTTAATCATATGCAAATCAGACATCAAAGCTCTATATGAATTTCAGTGTAATCCGCGCCGCACACACATACACACAACTACATGCCGTAGATAAATTGCACTGACTGACATTTTTCAGTAATTCATGCGAAGCGTTGTCGGAATATGTAAGCTGTACTCGTTTTTCCTCTGCCATCGTTTATTGCTGCTGCTGTTGCTGCTGCAAGCGTCGTCTTCGTCGTCGTCGTTGCTCACTAAACGTGCATGTCATTATCGGATAATGCACGTTCTGTTGAAAGAACCAGACTCGTTTTCTTATACAATCTTGGCGAAATCAATCTCAAGTAGCGTGCGCGTTTCTTGTGTGATTGATTTCAAATGATTTTCACTAGATTTTTATGCACTTTTTAGAAAGTACATCAAATACATGGGAAATGAGCTGTACCAAAGTGTTCGTCATACATTTGGATTTGAATTTAAGAAAGCGGGGAGAAATGAAGGGACGCAGTAAATTTGGAGATTACGAGAGAATTCCAAGTAAGTTGGGTTTGTAGTAGAAATTCCAATGTACAAAATGATTAAAATTGTTCCGATCTAATTCGCAAAGATTCTGAAAATTGATGTAAATTGTTTTCTCGATTTGAAGCGGTCAAACGAGTTATTTTGCAATACATTTTTCGCATCATTCCGATGTCCAAGAAAAATTTCATTAAAAAAATATTCAACATACTAAAATAATATATGTGGAAAAAATTGTTTTTCTTCTATATTGAGATTGTTATTTGTTATTGGATGCATTTGTTTTTTTTTTCAAAGCCTTGACTTCCACTCGGACGAAACGAGAACTCAAAGAGAGTTGAGACAGCTGTTTGTTGACGGTTCAACTTTGGCAATAAAATCGTAAATTGGTGGCGAATTTGATGGAATTTTTTTTTTTTGATTTTATTTCTTGTTTGTTTGAAGGAAACGAAGGCGCATGGAGAACCGAGCGCTTTTTTGTTTCTCGAAATTTTCAACTCAATGAATGAACCGGCGTGTTCACATTTTGGCCCAATTTTAAAATGTTTTGAATTGGCTTCTGGAGAATTAAGACCGTTTAGTATGTGAACTATTTCGTCACGTAATGTTCAAAGTGAAACTCTTCGTATTCTCGATTCCGTGTGTATCGTTTTGGCCAAAAGCGATTGGGAGTTGAATACATATAAAAAAAAGTTTCATTTATAAAATGATGGACCATTTGATACGTCCCAATCGAAGAAGTTTGGAGAATGGCTTTTAGCCTGGCGCTTCACATTCTTCGTTCGGGTTACGAAGCAAAATTCTACTATAGGAAGTGGTTATTTTTTGTGCCATTTTGCGCTCACTCTCTCTCTCTCCCTTCCTCACGCTCAGTGGTCGTTGCTGCTGTGCTCTCTGCTGCTGCTGCATTTGATGAATGGTTTAATACACTTTCATCGAATATTCGTGTATAAATATTATAGAAACGTGCATTGAATATTTCGTTTTTCCCTCATCTCTCTGGTTCACCCTTTCTCTCCCACACAATTTCGCATAGATATGAGAGAATCGAAAGTTTTGATGTTGTTTTGGTATCGTGTGTATGACGACATTGCTGTTGATGCTTATTCGCATGGCGTAAAAGCTTCAACTGAGGCCAAGCACACAATTTACATTGATATATATACACACACACATGTGTATATACCATACATAGGCGCGTTTTCCAACGGATTGCGATGACAGATTTTTTCGAATATATTTTCGGTACGCATCAGATATATATTGGGATGAAATGGTAAAACAAACTGGACGACGCATTTCGCGCTTTCAAACCTCGACAACGACTCTCAACGGGACAAACGATTGCATTAACAATCCTAATAGGAAGGATGTTCGATCACGTTTTCACTAGCCCCATTCCACAGAAAAATGCCCACTTCAAATAAATTAATCGAAATTCGTCACACAACCATACCATATGTATGGCGTTTGATATATGTATGTATTCGATTGGTAATTTTCGCAGCAGTTTGTTAAATGAGATCGATGATTTTCTCGAATGGTCACTTGTCAGTGAAACTGAGCACAAGTAATTAAAAGCCCGTCCGAAAAAAACGAACAAAACAAGCACTATGTGTTGCCATAGAGAAGATGAGACATGAGGAGGAAGACAGAATGAAAACAGAAAACAAAAAAAAAAGGTTTTCAAACAAATCATCTTTGATTGTATCTATTTGGATGTCATACGCTCGAACGAGCCCAATACAAAACAGATGAGCTCTGAAATACGCTCGCTTACCGTCCCGCAAATAGACAAGTCGTTAAACTTCTCTCTCTCTCTCTCTCTCTCTCTCTCTCTCTCATCCTTCCGTATGGTTTCTGGATGTAATTGTGTGGCCGCAAAATGCACATACAACCGAATGATATAAATAAAGACATATTTATCTATGACCTAATTGAAAGCGGATCAACAACATCTTGGCCAAAATGGAACCGGTCCAAAATGAAAAGCGAATACAAATATTTATGGTTTTGTTAGAGAAAATAAAATGTAGTCTGCTATTATTACACAGTATTCGAAAAATGTCCCCTTAGACGGCGTTATTTGTACAAATATGCGCACATGTACACATGTACACAGTGTACACACTACACACACATATTTCAATCAACAGAACTTTTCTGCAATTACAAGACATGAAGCATTTCGTGAGCTCTTCATTTAAGAGCCAATTTCAGCGCATCAACTGTATGTGCACTCAATATTTACAACAGTAGCAGCAACAACAAAAACATTAACAACAAAAACCATGTTCAAACTCATTGAACTCGCAACCAACAACAACAAAACCAACGAAAAGAAACAACATATTCAAATGTTTAACGGGAAAAAAGGATACTTTTTGTGCAGTTTCCATTTGATATGATATTTCAAAGTTATATCGCACGAGCCGCCAACTCTCCAGCGGATGTATGGTGAAGAGATTTGTTGTTTTGCGTGCGCATCGTAATCGTGAGTAGAAGAAGAGAATTTTTTTCTGTATTCTCACTATTCTCACTTCACAGAGTTTTGTTGCCGTTGTTTTTTTTTCCTCTGTTGGCTGTCTTTCTCTTTCTTGCGTACGCTCATTTCGAATGGTAAACCATGTAACGTCATATCGTTTGCAATAACAATCTATATATCCGTTTGTGTTGTTGCGTTCCCGAGTTGTCGGTATGCTCTATCCGCGTTCAATCGCGTTCGTTCGTTCACTCTTTTCCCCGCTATTTCCTTGCATATACACAACATAGTTATAAAACGAATTGGTGTGCGCCTTGCCGAAAGTGATGGTAGCAGCATCAAGCAGCATACAGCGTACACATTTTGTAACATTGTCTGTGCGGCATGTGTTCTGCGCTCGCGTACACCCGTCGATGGCGTTTGTGTAATGCAGACATGGGCGACAACGACAAACCACTGTCAATAATTTTCATTACAAAAACAATATCAGCCCAAAACAGTTTCGCAGCATGTGAAACTCACACTCATTCATACATGCACGCTTTACTCCACTTCACTCGACTCGACTCGACTCGACTCAACTCCACTCTCTCCATCCATGTTGTAATGCATTCGCAGATGAACGCGCGTTGCACTCTTTTATCCAACGCTCACATTCAAAACTCATTCAACTACACAAAAAGAGACACATTGTAGGTACCATTAAACTGGATGGCAAACCATTTTCCAATGGATTTTAATGCATTGCTCACCTCATATCGAGCCCATTTATATATCATTGCCATACAGAGATTGTTATCGAAGCAAATGAATGGAACAAATGTATTTTTAATCAATTGAATGAGAAATAAGTTTTTATTTTCATTAAAAAATGGAATTAAAATGTAATATTGGAAATTGAATTTTCATTTGCCTTCAGTTTTTACCATTTGACTCTTCGTATGGGTGGCTGAATGGTGTGCTTCCGAAGAAATGTTGTGTGTGTGTGTGATAAGCGACCGCCGCATATGTATGTGTGTTGCGTCGTTATGAGGACTACAACACGGTACACGTCTATATGTGTGGTACACATGGAGCGAGCATAGAATGCGGCGAAGAGGTCACGTGATCACGGTAACACAACCGCTCGAGTGTGTGTAGCAATAACATAGGCGGCAGAGTCTGAATGCCATCCACGCGCAAACGAATGCGTGCATGCGGCAATGTGTCTGGCCGTTTTCGTCTACATTGAGTTGGGTTGCTTTGAAAATCGTCACTTCAGATCGATGTGAAACGTCATTTTATTCACACACAACCAACGACAACGCCACAAAAATTCCGAAAACTTTAACTTCAAAAACATTATTTTGATGACGATATTTTACATTGAAGAGAAAATAAAAAAAGACGAACAACAACACAATGTGCAATGGAAATTGTTCCGATTTATTTGCAAAGAAAGAAACTCAATAAAATGTTCAAGTAAATTTGGTGTATTTTGTGCAAATGTTCGTAGTAAACAACTAAATTTCCGATTTAAATGCTTGAATTAAACGAAAAGTGAGCGAAATAGTGACAAAAAGAAATTTGTTTTTCCCGATTTGTTGGTTGTTGGTTCCTTTTTTTCTGGTTGGCTGTCTTTGCCTGGAATTCAAAGAACACCACATGAATTACAAGTGAGAGAAAATAAATCAACCAATTTCTATGTAGAAAATAATCAATTGTCAATATTTTTTGTTGTTGTTGATCAATACACAAGCAGCAATCAAGTTTACAAAATAATTTTTAATTCAAAAGCCGAATAATTCGCATACGATTCATTCAGTTTGTTTGTTTGAATAGGTATAGAGCAGTGTGTTTACAATCAACTTTAATTGAATCAGTTTAGCGTTTCGTGTTGTACACACCGAAGTCAAAGTCAAAGCAACACATACATGTTACAAACGTGTCTGTGTGTTTTTGTTTCTATCTTGCTTTTTTTTTTTCGTCCAGCAAAACTCGATTTTTTTTGCATTGGTAACTCCACTCGCCACTGCTAAGGTTCATCTCGGCGAAAGAGTTCAATAAATTCGGTCAGAGCGTGAATGAATGGAAAGAATTTGAAGAAAAAAACGAACACCAACAACAACAACAACAACACATAAATACAACAGCGTTGAATTTTGTTGTTGCTCCCATTGGATTCGTAATAGAATGAAATCGTGTGCTGTGTGACGTGTTGCAGTGTAATTCCGGCTTGAATAAACTATATCCAAAGTGTATATATATATATATATATATATATATATATATATATATATATATATATCAATACAGTCGATATCATACCATCGACACATCAACTATACTTTTACGGTGATGAAAGAGCTTATGGCCATCGGCAGTGTCAATTTCACATCGCAAATCACAATGAACACATGAATTTCTGCACACAAAAAAAGTATCCATTATTTTTGGTCCTAATTAGACATTTTCTTCTTCATTCTCATTTGCTCGTTCTCGTTCCCCGTCGGAATTTGTTCAAGTGTGTTTTCGTTTCGATAGAACAAGAAAAAAATTTATCCGAAAAAATAAATGTGCTGTGTTGTCAGGCATTAAAAATTGGATAAAGAAAATTCCCGTCCGTTTTCGTCTTGGTCGGAGGTTTGAAATGCACACGGTGCTGGCACACAACAATAAATATGGTACACATTTTGACACGTTGAATGAATCGTGATAATTTGATTGTGGCAATTTATTGTTTTCGTAGTTATTTCAACGATTTAATTTGATGGGACGCGCCGCGTCATTTTGCCGCGTTTTTGGTGTGTTCTTATCGTAATTTCACTTCTCTACACACCATCATCTGATCTCTCTTTTACTCCACCACTCCTACCCATCGTGTCCATGTGCATCGAAGCATAAACTGACTTTGAATCCTTCGTTTTATTCGGAAATTCCTTCGAAGTTTGTTGTATTTTCGGTCGTTTCTTCCTTTCATGCTTTCGGCCGCGCATTTTCGTTTCGGTGGCAATGCGTTGTTTATCGTTTAACCAACAATCGATATAAGAAAAGAGAGAGAGAGAGAGTAAGCAGGATATATATAAAATGCGAGTGAGAACGAGCAAAAAACAGCAGCATCATTCCCAAATGCAATTAAAACAAAGTATGCGAGATAACAAAGAAGCAAAGTAAAACGTTGCAGAATTCTTTCGAGTTAGTGTGGAACAGGAGCGTGAGAGTGGAAGAGAGTGTGTGTGTGAGTTAATGAAAGAGAGAGAGAGAGAGAGAGAGAGAGAGAGAGAGAGAGAGAGAGAGAGAGAGAGAGAGAGAGAGAGAGAGAGCAGGCAAGCAATCTCAAGAAAGAGACGTATTTCTCTGTCTTTATCACACGCCGAGACAACGAGTTTCAAGTATCAAATAAGAACGGCATTTGATTGTCATGTAGTTCACGCATATTCAAACGCGCTAGTTCTTAGGAAAAACTAATGCGAATGTTTCATGTTAACGCTTAATGAACATTCCATATCATCATTTTCTTTCGTCTCACAACTTTCGCATCATCTTCGCTGTTTTTTTTTATTCCGACGTCTTATTCTTCTTTTCTTTATGTGCCTCTGATCCAATGCTCACTTCGAGTGTTGAACCATTTGTTCGCTCTTTTGCCTATTTCATTACGGTTCTGCTTCTTCTACCTCTTCTTCATCGTCGTCAGCATTGCTGTGTTTGGCTTCTTTTTTCTTCAGCCGTTCCTAATTTGTTCGTTTCGTAGCAATTCGTTCATTTCAATCTGGTACGCGAAATGAGCCAGGTGGAAGATTTTGTCTCTCATCAATCCGTTACAAGCAAGATATATAGTGAGCCAAATTAGAAAATTAAGCAAAGCAATTGCTCGAAATGAGTGAGAGAAAATGAAATGTGTCGAATGTCGTGTGGGGGTGGGTAGTTGTGATGGTATGCAATGGGAAATTGAAGCCGAAGAGCCAAAAATGTGCGAAAAGAATGGTGTAAATGCAAACACATCTCTGTCGACTAATATAACCGACATGGAAACAAACTAAACAAATAAATAAACCGTCATAAAAGACGAAAATAACAAAACAACCTCAAGCGACAATATTCCACACGGTGATGAGTACAGTGCGATACATACACACAAACACACACAGCAACACGGCAAATTGGGAACGTGAATGCCTAATGAATTGATGCAGTTTTTCCAAGGTTGACGACGAGGCGATTGAGATAGCCAGATATGGAATCAGCGAGTGAATGAATGAGTGAATGTGAGACGCGGTGAGCTGGTGCGCTGTTTGTTTGTTTTCTTGCCGAAAAGGCGCCATATTATGATTCAAACATAAACAATGTCTGACTGTAATGTAAGTTCGTTAACCCTCCGCCCCAGTGCGGTTCGTTAGCATGGGATGGTTTTTAATAAGCGGCCGAAGCCATCGTAAATCCTGATTTTTTATGTGTTCACTCTTTCTACCATATTTTTAGTGGAAATATTTGTGCGGTGGTGAGAGTGTGAGTGGTGTTAGCGCTATATTGCCTGTTGGCCCCGCAGCATCTCTCTCTCCCGCTACATATATAAATTTCCATAGAATAAGGTTTTAGTGTTTTGGCTCTCACTGGAAATGTCTCCATCTCCGCTCAAAACAAACACGCGCACTCACACACTGTGCACATACACCGTGGGTGGCTCGGTACAAATGTACAATATTGTATATGCACCGTTGTTTACTATTCTCTATGTTTCGAGTGCCCGATTGAATAGGTTGAATATAGCATGATTGCGATTGTGCGTGTGCACGGTTCAATGAATGAATGAATGAGTAAAGCAACGACAACAACTACGACGACGATGTCGGCGGCAGCAATGATGATGATGATGATGATACGAAACGTTGAGCGCGCTCAGAAGATGTGCTCACACACATGCACGCCGAACGAGAGCAAGAACAACTGAAGAAGAAGAAGAAGAAGAAGAAGAAGAAGAAAAAAAATTATTGTATGCTCTTCTCGATCAAGATGAAAACAATATTTATTTTATCCAATTTATTCCGTTTGTTTTTTTCTCTTTCTCTAGTTCGGTTGTGGGTTCGTGCCATTTTGTGTGATGTGCTTGTAGTTTTGGGATGTGTATGTGTGTGGTGTTTGCTCATGTTATTTTATCGCCTGCGGATCCTTTTTCGCGGATTCATATTACAGAATCGGTTTCCATTACTATTGTCATTTCACTCGGCATTCGATTTGAATGCTTGGAAATTGTATTTATTTATGCGGCTCGGTTTCTCTCTCTATTCCATTTTGCCTCTGCTTGACTGGTGCGTTTTCTCGCTTGCCAAACTGACACTGACATACACACTGTGTGACAATGGTTAACAACATTTCGTTTTTGGTTAGATATTGCCAGCGGACAGTGAATTGGTATCGACAAAACCGATATTTCGATTACATATACACAGCGAGAAACACAGAGCGATTGAGTGTGTGACTGAGTGAAAATTCATTTAAAGGCATCGTAAGCCGTAGAGCGGCTTAGCTTGAAAACAATAGGCAACAATCATTCTCAATGGATTTGGATACTTCTGTTAGGCATTCGCCTATTTCCATATTATAAATTACGATTCCATTTCATTTTTGCCCGATGAAAGAGCAAAAAAAAAAACACTCTAAACCATTCCACCCTCGCCCATATACAACTCTCGACTCTTGATGATTGCCATCGCCATCGGTTGTCGTCGTTGTCGCTGTTCCCGCTGCTGCTTTTGTGCGCTACCAAATTTTGAAATCTTATATCCTACTGTGCGTGTGCAGACACTTTCTCCCATTTTTCCATGAAATCAAATATGCGTTCACTAGTTCGAACATTTGATTGTATTTTACCGTTCGGTATTTTAAATGAAAAAAAGAAGAAGAATTAAACAGTGAAGATATCGGTTTAGCATTGGTCTGTTATATAAGACCACTTTTGAAGTCGTATTTCTGCTATTGTAATGACTTTTGTACAGATTTAAAATTTAACAGATTAAACAGAATTAATAAGGATGGTGAATCATTTTCTAGTTGAAAATTTAACTTTTTGGCATAAACACAGAGAGACAGAGAAAAAAAGGAAATTTTCAAGTCATGAAAATGATTTTGATGCTCTTTTACGGAAGCTCTTGCGTTCAGAGGAGAGAATGAAAAAGAATAGAGCATCAGCAGCAATATCAACATGAGTCAGTTTTAATCTTGTAAATGTAATTTTTCATTTTGAAAACGTGTGCCAAAACGGATTTTATGCAACAAGCCATTGATGGTTGTTTCTGTCTTAGTTACATCACATGACGTTCCATTTTGAGTCGTGTTATTTTATCACTTGTGCCGGAATAACGAAGAGAGCCGAAAAAACGACACACAACAACATTAATAGCTCCAGTATGAGTAATGCTTAAACGTGTGTATATGTATGAGAGTGTATTGTGAAAATGTGCGGCGATGTGTTTTGTTGTGCTGTGCTGTACTATTCGATGAGTCGAAAATGTTCACTCTTTTTCCGCTTTACGTGATATTTTCCTTAAGGGTTATTGCTCTTTTTTTCTATTTAATCAATTTTCCGGAACGGTACACGAGCCATCAAAATCATGCGGCGAAATGATGTACACCATTTTTGCTTCTTCTTCTTCCTCTTCTACTTGTTTGCCGCATCTATTTCAATTACACTCGGGCCCACAGTGGAACACCATTTGTGAAATGCGGTGTACGATGAATGTTGTCATGTATGAATCGAATAAATGCACATTAACATCTCTATCTCGCGATTTCACCTAAGCAATAATTCATTTTGTTGAAGCGTCTTTCCGCCATTCGCATCGTTTCGACAACATCATTTTATGTGTGCATAAAAATAAACACATTCACACATTTCCCGCATCGAATTGAAAGGTGAATGTGTTCAAAGGGACACGAACACAGGGCCACATTTAATTCTCACACAAACACAATTCCTTCTCATACACACACACACACACACACACACACACACTCATGCATTCAGTCACTAAAAAGCACAGAGAATCAATCGTGAACCGGTTTGACGGAAGTCGAGAAGAATAGCCCATTTTGCAATTGGTATACAGTAAGATTTTGTGATGCGAGCGATGTGATGAGAGATAGATATATCTTCTTCCACATGACACCATCGTCTCTCAAGCGAGTTGTATGCTAGGGGGAAAGAACTGAGTAAATGAAAATATAAATATTGTAAATAATCGCATATTCCACCGAGTTTGGATCAATAAGCGTCAATGCGTGTCAATACGCTGAATAACTAGCTGCGAATGCATGCAAATATGGTCAATAAAATGTGCGTATTTGCAACTGTCGTTCCTGCTCGCCACGAATGAGACGAAGAAACAGAAGAAAACAACAACAATAACACTACGGAACGCAGTGCAAATGCCTGTGTCAATGAAGTAAATATACCAATAGTTCTTTCCCCCAAGGTTGTATGTTCAAATTCACACGTGTGAAATTCTATTATGTATGATTTGCGTTCCGTTCATTGGGATTTTTGAATGAGCGTCAGACGGTGAGAAGCGGTGGCGACGCCGAATGTGAGGAAATGATTGACGCATTTACATCTCAATAGATCGACAGCAATGTCAAGATAACAACTAAATATGCTTCACAATTCAACTAAATAAAAAAAAGAAGAAATGAACACATTCCGGAACATCATCAACATAAAAGTTTATTTAGCATTACTGATCTGATGACAACTGAACAAGCAACTTTGTGATTGTGTGTTTGTATTTTTTTTTTCTTTCTGCGATGCAGCAATACATTTTCACACAAGCTTCGCAAGCACATACAGAAGAAAACAAAAGACATGTGAACCGTGGGGTGGGTGCGAAAAAGAAAGAAAAGAATTTGTGTATTTCAAAATTCAAGGAAAAGGACAAAAGTCGCAATCAATGGCTTTTATTCTTGGCAATGATTTCTCTTTTCGAGATTGCATTTGAAAGTAGATGAATATTGGGCAAGAGCTTTTAGAACGTATTATCGCAACGGTTAACAACCTTTCATCGTCTGATAAGTATTTACCTTGTGAAACACAAGAGGAAGAAGAAGCAAATCCGCGAGTATGAAGGAGCATATCAAAATATTTGCTCATGTGATTTAATGTTAAAGCAAAAATATGGTGGAATTTCATTTCGTGGAATTTGCCGCAAACAACCCGCAAAATGCATTTCACTTCAGGTCGACTGTTGATTGAAGTCATGGTAATAGTTTTTCTACGGTAATTTTCACATCTACTTTAGAAAATTGTGTGCACATGTCTCGGTTTTATCTGTTGTGTGGAAGCGGATGTGTGTGTGTGTATATGTACCTCGGTATGTGGATTTTCCGATTCCATAAGCATTTTTCATTAGATTTAATGTTCCAATAAAGTGTCTTCATTTTCTATTGCATTTTTGCTTACAGTATAATCGCACTCAATTGATTCCCCTCTGTTCCAAACATTTCGCAGGCATTCGTTTAATTTTATTTCACTTAGTTTTAGTGATCGTCGCAAAAAAAAAAACAAACGCAATTTCGATTCGGCAAATATAAACCGTATATATCGTTGCATTTGGTATATTTGCAAAAGGCACACACAATGAAAAGAGAGCGGAAGAGACGGAAGAGACTAGAGTTCGATTAAGTAAAATGGTTGTCAGCCACCCATTTGGTTTGGTTTCATTCATTCTTTTGCCGATTTCTCGAATTCTCTCCCTCCCCATCGACATGCCATCCGTAAACATAGCGACAGTAATCGCTCAATTATTTGTGCTTTGTACTGGGTTTGACTTAGCTGTACGGCATGTTATCTACTGCTGACATCAAAATTACACGAGAAAAGAACTTCGCAATTTCATTTTTTTTTTCTTTTTCCGCCGCCGTCGTCGTCGTCGTTGTTGTTGTCTTCTTCTTTTTCTTATTTATTCCTTGTTTCCACTTGCGTTCACAGGCTTTTAGTTTGGGTTTGTTTTTCTTGTCGGATTTTGTGTATGTGTTGCGATTTGAGCGTTAGACAAGCGGTCGGTCGGTCGGTTGGTTGGTTTGTTTGGTTACTTGGTTTTCAAATTTAATAAAATTTCGATTGCGTGTAATGTTCCAACGGCTATTATTCTTGGTGCCCGTGTTGCCTGCTTTTTTTCCCCATTCTGCAATTGTATTCTCGGTTTGTTGTTGCATTTGCCAAACGTGAGTCTTTTATTTCTCCTTATGTCTTTCGCGTTCGAAGTACTTGGGTAGACAATGGAGAGACATCAGCAGCAGCAGCAGCAGCAAAACTGACTCGAAATATCGAGGGTGAATAAAACCAAATGACTATCACATTTTTTTTCTCTTTCGGTATTTGTGTCTCAAATGTTATCCCAATTATTGTTTTAGCATGCAAATTAAATGGCAAGCATTTATAGAGGAGACATGAACGAAAATTCACTCGAAAATCGACCCGCGTCTTAGCATACAGACAAAACAACAACTTGATAAAAGCTGAGCAGCCGCCTCAAACAGAGAAAAAACGCAAAGCAGAAAAAGAAACTAAAATAACCATATCTTTTTTGTCGTCATTGCTCTCCGCTGAGTTTTACTTATGCGAAATGCGAATGCGTTATTTTTATCTCTATTACAAATTATTATCATTGAAAAAAACAAAAAAACAAAAAGAAGATGAACAGACAAGGGACATACCAAAATAGCTCGGGGTGAAATTGTACGTCGACAAATTTCATACGTGGTTCCAAAACTGAAAAAAAAACACAATATCAAATCTATTAAAAGTGGGCAGATGGAACAACAATTTTCGTTTTAAACAAAATCGGGTTGATTTGCACCAAGAAAAGCAAAAGCATACACAGAGGCAGGAAAAATTAATAGAGAAAGAGAGAGAAAGAGCGCTGAGAATGCGAACCAAAAGTGCTTAACTCTTTTTGTTGCATTTTCTTGAAAATGCCACTATCGTCGAAAATGCGATGACTACAAGAGACGATGAATGCTGACACCACCCACATCGAGAAGCATACGCTCTCGCTGTTTTCTCAGTTTCACTCTCTCTCTCTCTCTCTCTCTCTCTTTCTCTCCATTGCTTGCACTCACCTCGCTTTCCGCTGCGAGCCAAAGGAATATATTATGAAAACGCCATAAGCGCACAAGTAAACTATAGTTGTACGAAAGCAAATAGCACAATGCAACATCAGAACAACGAACCGAGAGTCAGGGAGAATGAAAAATAGAGAGAGGGTGAGAGAAAGAGGCGACAGCTTAAACGCCAATCGTTTCCTTCGGTACACATAACCACAAAACTCTTCTTTTGCCGAAGGTTAGTGAAACGTTGCTAGACGCTAAAAGCAAACAGAAAAATAAAAATCAAAGAAAAAACCCTTGCCGAGCAGGACGAGAAGCGAAAGCTTCAGGCAGGGCAGCAGTGGTGAATGTGAACACACACGCAAACACACATTATATGTGGCTCTGTGTATGCTGTAAACACATTTCTCTCACAAATAAGTGCATTTACCTTACGCTCATGCTTTAGTGTGCAAACACATTTCTTTTCTACGGACTTGTTTTTTGCGTGTGTGTGTGTGTGTGTGTGTGTGCTGGTTTATGTGTATGCTCACATTTTTACAAATAACGAGACAACTTTTTATTCTCTCCATGACACTTGCCATTTACTTCTGCTTCTTCACTTCCATCTTTACCTGTGTGTGGTATGGTTTTTCCCTCAACCATTCTCTCGTTAGTCCAAAGATACTTTTTGTTTGAAATAAATGTAGCACATAAAAAATGTGAAACGTTCATAAACAAATAAACGTATTTTGACGAAGTCACATCATAAACACCGACTATAGCACACGCAACGCGTGCTCCTTTCTTGCATTCAAAAACACACACATACACATACACACACATATACAATGTTATGATATGGATTTTTATGATTGTACCGCATTTTTGCAATCTTTTTTTCCCTGGGCTTGCACCAGTGTGGCAAGGAAGAGAGAGCGAGAGGCAGGTTGTGTGAAAGAGAGAGGCAAAATTGAAGGAAATGGTAAAAGAAAAACTGAACGGAATAAACCGCAAGAGAATGGAAAATGCCATCAAAACACCAAAGCATCCTAGATACAGAGAGCTTGTGTATCACAAACGCAAACATTGGTATAGATTATAGTGACATAATAAAATGCTACAAGTTATGCATATTCTCGCATGTGCCTAACAAATGCCAGTTTTCTCCCTCTCTCCCTCGGTTCCTCTTGTGCGCTTTGTGCGCGCGCGTTCTCTTTCTCTCGATTTCCATACTTTTCGCATAGACGGTGGTAGTAAAAGGACAAAAATCATAGGAACAACAAACAACACACCGATGCAAAAATGGAAAATACACATAGGTATATTCACAGAGAGAGTGAGAGAGTGAGAGAGAGAGAGAGAGCGTATAGAATAGATGGTAAAATAAAAACCAATGAGAATGAACCGAAAAGGAAAATGCAAAGCAAAGCAAAGCAAAACATGAAAAATAAGCATTTGGGGTAATAGAATGAAAAACCGTTTTCTCCGGTCTCGTCAACATGGTCGGCCAGCCACATGAAACCGACCATCGTTACAAAAATACGCTACAGATTATCTAAGTTTGTTATTCCTTCAGTAGGTTCACTGCTGGGGATTTTTTTGCCTTCTTCTTCTTCTTTCATCTCATTCTCTTTTGTTTGGCCGCAGTCAGTGGTATATGCAACGTTCCATTTTCTTTCTGTTCATCAATTCGATCAACAGTGCAGACGCAATATTTTCGCTCTTTTATCGATATATTTTCCATCTGCTTTGGTTGGAGGTGGTGGTTGTCATTCTTCCAATGAATCACCCTACGTTGAATGGATTCGATTCGTTGCGTTTTCAATTTGATCGATTCTCATGTGACAGAGTACCTCCGGATATTGAAGTATGCTGTTCATGTTGAGCTGTTGTTGCTGCTGTCATACGATTTTGCACATAATTACCAAGCGACCAGCGGAATATCGTTGTCATTTTAAGCTGATCAAGCTTTAAGACTCAATTTACGAAACTTGGCGTCATTGGCGATGGTGCTGTCTCCAACAATGTATGTTTGTGTCGTTTTGACGGAGGCAATGTTACGCTGGATTGCTGTTGTATGCAACGTACTTACAACAAAATTCAATTTAAAAGCTTATGTGGTAATTTTCGTCTTCGTCTCCACTTTGGATTTCGGTGAAGCATAAATGTTTGTAGCCATGCCAGCGTGTTCATTTTTAATGTGTAAACCATTGTCGAAGTCATCATCGTCGGAGGTGTTGTTGTTGGTGTTTTTTGTTGTTGTTGTTGTTGTTGTTGTTGTTGTTGTTCACATCGTCATTGGACGATCCTTAAGTTCTTGTATTGTAATCTGTCTGCTATTTATCGATTTGCCATTCAAACAAAATCGATAATATGAATCGATGGTTACAATTGACTGCCAAAACTCCATTTAGACGTCGGAATACGACACGGGAAAATCGAAAGAGAGACACGGACAGAAAGAGACTGAAAAGTTTTTGAATTTTCGAATTAGAGAGTGAGAGCAACAACCGAACAACAGTAATTGCTGCCACTCGTCAACCCATTCCACTGTTTGCCGTTGTCGTCGTTGTCTTTCATTCGATTCCAATGATAAATCGACTCGATTGCATACATTAAAATTTAAATGGAAAACTAGAATACTGATTAGGCTGTGTCACAATTGGGAACAACAAGCAATTAAAATGGGCTTTAGTCGCAAATATCCATTTGTAATAAAACAAAAATACCCTCAACAGCAACATAGTTTTTAGATTGTTTGTTGGTAAGTTTCTCTCTCTTTTTCTCTCTATTCCATTCGATGTGTTTTCGCCGAAATGTCAGAAGAAGAAAAAACAATTCGAACGAAAGCAATGAAAATTGCGCACTGAGACAAAACGAGAGAGAGAGAGAGAGAGGAAGCAATGAGAGATAGGAGGATAGAAGTGAAAATGTAGGCGGCAATTCAGCCAATTCAGAGGAGAAATAGAATGTAAGGTTGGAAAATGTGCAATGATAGACGGGAAAAACAAAGAGTGAAATTGAAATTTTTGGTTGTTTTCTCGCCATTGTATGTTTTCCTTTTAAAAACTTGATTGCGAATTGTTAGTTTTGTGCAATGATCGCTCTATATCTATATCCGTTTGCGTTTCGCTTCTCTTTTCTTCTTCTTGCTCTTCAATATAATACGCCATGTTTTTGTTATTTTCTCATCATTTATTTTAATCATGGTTCTTTTCATTGTATTTTTCTTTCTTCCTCCTCCATTTTCCGTCTATTTAGTTGCCGACATCGACCGAATATGAAACCTTTGATTCAGTCGGCTGAATCCCATTTGAACCAGTTGCGAGGTGGCGCTCAAGTGAACGAACTAGCGAACGAGAAAAAAATAACGAGCATGGAAGAGTGCAACTACATTCAAAAGTAGCGGCGTAACACAAAACAGACACCGAAATTAAGTTCAATCGGAAATTGTATGTGGCGCGACGGAAAAGATAGAAAACGGTGGCATAAGCGGCTGAGATAAACAACAATAACAGCAGCAGCAGCAGCAGCAGCAGCAGCAACAACAACATAGAACATGGTCCTACGCGTAAATATGCTAGAATCAATCACATAAACACAAAACAACAGCCCCGATTCCACCGAACAAAAAAAGCATAATTTAGTATAGAGACAGAGAGTAGTGGCCTGATTGGACTACGAACGAAACGTATACGTAGCGCGTGCATTCATTCATTCAATTTGAGATTTGGTTTATGTGCATCCATTTCTTTTATTTATTTATCCTCTGGTCTTTTTTTGTCTCTGCTCGGTGTTCATCGGTTTTGATTCGCTTCGATGACTAAACATTAAGCTGAAAGCTTAACATTTAGCAAACCGGGCAAAAGAGCGCGAGGTGATCAGCGCGACCGAGTGTGGAAGAGAAAGAGAGCAGCTAACGAAGGAGCGAACTTAAAGGAAAGCGCATTGTATGTTTATTGTTTGTGTGTTTAAAATAGAAAATTGAACAATTATACGGTGTTGCATTTTCTGCCCTGGCCAAAACATACACACACACACACACTCACAAAAACATTTCATTTCGACAGCCCCATGTTGTTAGTGTTGCAATGCATTTATTATAAATGGGAGGCAAATAGCGTATGCATCAGCACGGGGACCACCAACACCACCACAAACAAGCAAAAAAAGAAGAAGAAGAAATGTTATAATACGATAGAGAGAAATAACGCACACCCAAGAATTTAGTTCAACGATTAAATTTAGCCGAAAAAAATAGTGGAGAAGAAACATACCAACGGACGAAAGAGCGAAAGCGTAGAAAAGTAAATACGTAAGCGCATAAATTCAATAGAGTTACTGCATGTCCAAATAAATTGCAATGGAATAGACGCAAACGAGAGTGAGAGAATAAAGAGAAAAAAAACACAGAACGAACGGCAAACCTGCGAAAATCGACTCTTGCATGTGTGTATTTGTATGTGGATATTAGAAATGTAAGCATAAGAAACCAGAAGCAAAATCGCGAGAGAGTGAAAGCCGAAAAGAGAAAAAAGGTACATTCCTCTCTCACACACACACAAACAACCATACATAACATATACATATACTAACGGGAAAAAAAAAATAGTTGAAAGAGAAATTAATGTGCTCTCTCCGACAAATATATTAATGTGTTACACGTGAATGTGTTTTGTTGTTTCTTTTTTACATACACGAAAAAGAAGAATAAGAAGAAGAAAAAGAGAAAAAAAAAATATATATATATATACATATAGAAAAATTGGTTCATATTTAGTGAAATTGTGAAGCGATACAAAAAGAAAAAAAAGAAATATAAGGCAAAATGTGTTTATATTAATCATTTCGAATATATTTTAGCAAAATAAGTGTATGTGTTTACTGTTTAGTATAATAAATGGCCAAAGTAGCAAAATTCAAGTAAATCCAGAGGAGAAGAAGCAAAGGAAAAAAGTTGAATCAAAAAAGCGACACAAATTCAGTCGGTTGTAAAATCAAGTCGTTGTCCCCCGCCCTCAACTGAAGAACCAAGAACTGAAATTGAGCAAGAAAATCAAGAGATCAGCAAAAATAATAATAAACAGGACCAGAAAGATAAAGAGAGATAGAGATAGAGAGAGAGAGAGAGAGAGAGAGAGAGAGAGAGAGAGAGAGTATTTGTTCATCGACAAGAACGCAATACCATTCCAATAGAATCATTCAATCTAAGACATCTCTAAGACTTGTAATCCAAATAGAAATAGCCGTAGTAGCAGCAGCAGCAGCATCAGCTCGAAGCACATCGCGTTCGAACAATAAAAAGCGAAATAAATAGGAGCAGACAGGGAACGAAAAACAAGAAGTAAGCGAGAGAAAGGGAGCGATAAGAGAAACCGAACGCGAAAAGCGACTGCGATCGAGAAAGAGACAAAGAGAGAGAAAATATAAGTGCTTCAGAGTAAAATAAAAAGAAAACATAACGCGACGAAAACGAAACAGAAACACATAATAATGGCGTTGCAACATGTTTTCGGTGCAATAATAGCGTTTACTTGTGTCGCATGTTACTACAACAGTACCCAGTGTGACTTTGTGTTCGACGACATAAGTGCTATTAAAGAAAATCGTGATTTACGACCTCATACGCCATGGCGAAATCTATTTTTCAACGATTTTTGGGGCACACCAATGCAAAAGGTAAGCACTTTTACACATAAATTTCATTGCACTACTACTCCTACTCCGACTCCGACAAAGACGGCAACAACAAATTAATAACAATGAATATAGAGCTGTGTGTGTAAATGGTGGTCGCCATAGACGCAATGGAATTTTTTTTTCGTCGCTCATTCTTTTTCTCTCAGTAGTAACATATAAAAGCGATAGCCTTCACCACATGGTTCGAATTGAGTTTTACTTTTGCGAAATCGATCTCAATAATTGTGATTGCAAGTACGAGTTTTTATTGAGTTAACATTGTTTGAGCATATGGTGTTTTTTACGGTAGCTTTCCAAGATCGTGAGACGAAAGGAAAGAAAAAAAGTTGGGAGAAAAGGAAGCAAGAACCAACGCGTCGAATCGAATTGAATTGGATCAAAGAAAATATGTTCATCCACTAAAATAATCTGTTGGCATTTTAGATGAATGTTTTTTCTAACTTAAATGCTAAACCTTTTCCCTCATTGCTACTTCGGATATCGTTGTTATACCCACGCGCGCACACACACACACACACACAGAGAGAGAGAGAGAGAGAGAGAGAGAGAACAACGGTTGCTTTTCTTTCCGCTTAAAACTGCATGTGAAGTTGCAAACCCATTCATTATGGGACCCGTACTAAAGAAAAAAACTTTTCTATACCATGTTGTGGTGTTAATACGGACAATGTGATTTCAATGGCACATTCGATGGGATTAAACTTCCGAAAAATTGCTCCCATTTTTTCTCTCTCTCCATTTTTAAACGATATAATGTTTAAGTGCTTTTCGTATCGATTTTATGTGTGCATTCGGGTGTGTATGTGGGCGGTTGGATGGATGAATGTTTACGATGACGAACAACAATTAAGTCAAATACCTTTTGTTATTTGAAGAGGCTACCCATTCTTAGACAAGCTCGACCATATAAAATAGCGCAATCAAAAATATTGATCCTGACAATGATGGTCAGCTAAACATGAAAACAAAGGTCAACTCTTGACATAATCAAAAGGAAATTATCAAGTTCCGTTCGTTTTATGCTGCTGAATACTTCAAATACAAAGTAAATATATATGCTATGTTCGTGCAACAAAAGCATGAATCCAAAGTGCATAAGAATAAAAGTGAACCGAACCGAACACCAAATAACTCATTGCATCAGCAGTGTGTTTGGTACAATGGTCGAAAAGCATCTTGAGCCAATCGACTGAAGCCAATCATATTGATGAGACTTAAATGCTCGTTGCAATTCACAAAGAATGAATATGTATGCGTATGTGTATGTGTGAGAACACCGTAAAAATGAAAGCGGTTTATCGAATTGACACAACTGTGGAATTTCAGTTGTGGAAATTGATTGGGATTTACGGATGAAAAGCTAAACGATTTACCACCATATTATTTTATTTGAATGGCTTACTTGCAGCAACAGCAGCACAATCAGCATACACACAAGAATCTATTGACCACTTGCGTCAGCAAATTGTGTGAGTGTGTGTGTGTGTGTGTGTGTATTTTGAAGCAATTTCAATGACTGTAAAATAATAATTAAATGCATTTGCATCGTATAAACGACCATATCAAGACAAATATATCATGTGTGTGCACTGAATGCCAAAATGGGAGAGCACACTCATATATTTTGATTGTATTCCGTTGGTTTTGGCTAAGAAATTGTATGCATAACGATGATGATGAAGATGAAGACGACAACGACGACGATGACAGCCATAGCCACAGCAAAGTAGTGGTATCACGATAATAAGTAAATAATTATGATCAAAACGATTCATTTATAATTCAGACGAACAAAAGCCGCGATTAAGTCGGGCTTAATTCGAGTAATTGTATCGTTCAACGGTTTTTTCTTTGGTTATTTTCTTTGTTTGTTCCTTTTACACTTTTGTGTTAGTGTGGCAAAAGTACAGATGTTCACACAGGTGAAAGGAAAATTAATCACTGCTATTAAGATGCACGATTTCATGTCATGCTTTTTCGAAGCCTCTCGACCAAATTGATTGTATGGAATGTGTCTTGCTTACATAAGGGGTTGAATATGGTCGATTCAATCGGATTTGTTTGGCATAAAGTCACATCATGGGTCACACGAAATGCTTTTGCCTTAGGATGAATGAACGGGCCACAACGAAAGAAAGAGAAATAACACAGCATTCAACGCATATCAATTTGGACGTAATTTCCTATTGAATAATATATAATTATATGCTGGATTCATTCATTTTAGGCGACGCATATTTCCCTGATGTACAACATCCTACGTTTCAGTTAATGGCACCAATATGTCGTGTATAATTGAAATTTTTCCTTTCGATTGAACTAATGCATGCTCTCAATGTTTTATTGGAAAAAAGAAATTAACTTATTTACTTGCGTTGATTACACATAAAAGCGTCTGGGCGGGATGTCATGGCGTAGCTTGGCTTGGCTTGGCTTGGCTTGATAGCTGCTCAAATGGTCGCTCATTCCCAAATCACACACCGTGTGATGATCGATGCAGATTTAAGTGCAGGTCTTTTGTTGCTCTTCAAAAAATCTCGTCAATATACTTCCAAAACGTGCTATCAAAGTAGAGAGAGAGAAAGAGAGAGAGAGAGAGAGAGAGAGAGATATGGAGAGAGAGAGATGGAGCATTGCAACAATTCAATGAGACTAAATAAAATGCAATTATGCGTATTCATAAATGTGATTTCGTAGCCATAGTCATAGCCGGCCCATTTTCGTCTAGGGTACAATAAAATATTAATTGATATGATTATTAGAATAATAACCGTACTGGTAAAGTTCACAATAATATCGACGTTTAATCGATTGAGTCGATGTATGCATAATGGTCTTGCGTGTGCCTGAATCTGTCCGAGTTGTTCGACATTTCCAACATCAACGTGAGTTAGTTAAGGGTCTCGCTCACCATGCGACGATTGAAAACGCACGAATAATTATAATAGTTTTTAGCTGGCATAAATGTGTGTGTGTGTGTGTGTGTGTGTGTGTGTGTCTACCATAGAATCTATTCGATAAATACACACTTGACCGGTTGAAACAATGGCAACTGCTTCAGCTATGCTCTCGACAACTTCAGGTTTAAATTGTTATTTTTATCTATATTGGCTTCCGTTTCATTGTTGCTCCAGTGTTTAGGCTTTTTGTTGTATCACTATAATGTGACGTTGTTCACTGTTTATTATACGTCACATAATCCTTTAATCTGGTTTAGATTACATTCGATACATGCACTCGAGCCGCCATGGTAAAGCTTACTCGTTCATCATCACCATCGTCATCGTCATCATCATCATCATCAGCAGCAGCAGCAGGCAGCAGGCACCATACTTTGTGTGTGTTTGTGTCAAGTTACACATTGGCATCACAGCACACCGCCCGAGCGCACACTTTATTGAACTCTCGGCACATGCATATTTAATTAGACAACAACAACAATGCGACGAAAGGGTGAGAACGGAGATGGAGAAAAAAGCGATCCAAAATTAAATTATTCAAATAATTCCATGATCAAATAGAGTACTTCCATATGTATTGTGGTTTCCTAACTTTGGAATTTAATTTCCTCTTTGCCTTCAAATTATATTATTTTCGTGCAATAAGTTTGCCAAATCAAAATTGACGCATGCCGAGCGGCATGCATCCGCTTGATAGGAGCCAAAGAGTGCTAAAGAGATGTCTCATGTGTGTCTCATGTGTGGGATAGAGAGAAAGGAAGAGGGACAGGAAAAGCGAGAGGCATTTTGCAATTGAATGGTTTGGAGCGAAAATGTAATACAGAAAAGTTGAGCGGAAAAATGTCAAATGAAAAGGGATAACTGTATAGTTCACTATAGTTTAATATACAGTTTACTATATAGCTATCCCTTTTCTGCTCATTCATCATCAACATTTTTCCGCTCAAATTTTCTGTATTACATTTTCGCTCCAAACCATTCAATTTATCACTATCCATACTTCAATGCTACCGTAATTCAATGCTCATTATAAACGAGAGCGTGGACAACACCACACGACAATGGCATTCAGTTTATTGACAGTTAAAAAGTGCCCAAAATGTGCCTCAAGACATAAATATTTATGGCATAAAATAGCAGCCGTATAGCAGAGCATACATATATCAACCACATATATTCATTCGAAGTGGTCATACCATAAATGCTGCCTGTCACACAGTTAAAAATCAGCACATTAATCGACTCCATTAAATTTGACAATTGGGTCAGCAAATACATAGATTCATTGGACATTTACGGTTGGCTGTGTTCCATTCTCTCTCCCTCTCTCTCCCTCTCTCTCTCTCTCTCTTTGCGCTTCACACGGCTAAAGGCTCTTCAGACCCGTGTCTGAATATCATTTTAAGTGCTCCAGATTTTCACAAACACATATACACTGGAATATATGCGGATTTCTACCGAATGTTGGATTTTGTGCATAAATGCGCCAATGCGACAGTCAAATTGACTACTCAACAAACGAAACGATACTGCCCAATCATTTTTGCCCTCCCCGGTATACAATTTGCATGCAATTTGAAGTGCTTCATCAAATGTAACTTATTTACAGAGACGAGCACAAAAAACACATTTGGTAGCAGTTTTTCGGCGCGTTTTCCATTCGCATCAAATTTCTTGAAGTCATTGTTTTCCAATACTAATTGACAACACATCAGGACGGTGCCATTTTTCTGTTTGCATTTTTTCTCGTTTCATTTAAATTCATTTAAATTTCGGATTTTGATGTGTGATTTTTTGTTGTCATAAATGAACTGCTCAGGAATAATCCGCTTTCAATAGAATGTTCAGAGTTTACCATTTCATCTTATAATTTATTTCATCAATAAAAATCAATAAAAATCATAAAAAGACCAATGCAAATTTTAAATGGCACATCAAAATTGTTTCTGAATACATTCGTCCGTAGAGAAAAGTACCCTGAATATATTATGATTGACATTTTGATTTCGCATCATAATGTCACAATCGTAAGAGCACCGGCGGACAAATTAGAATAAACTTTCTTTTTCAAAGGCACAAAAATTGCACAGTTTTGATGTGTCTTCGTTGAAATTCAATTAGAATTGGAAGTGAATACACTCAATACTTCGACAACAACAACAACAAACAAGTTGAAAGCATCAATTTACATAAATGGTTTCGTTTTTCTTCGTTTTGCCTATGTCTGACGTGTGTATGTGTATTTTGTTGTTTAATTCGTCTGCCGTATCGGTGAAATGCTCGAAAGTGCGTTTTTTTGCTAAAAGCTTTTTCAAGTGAACAAACAAAGAGCATATCCAATTGCCGTAGATTTGATAATTGAGAATAAATGACATCACCGTCACTGTCGTACTGGCAAAAAGAATGAGTCGCAAGAGGAAACACAAAAAATAGAAAATTGACGTTCGAATGCTCCTGTTGGGCGAATTAAAAACGCGACAATGATTTCCAATTTATAATCTTCAGCATGCGAATCAATTTTTCGCCAAATATAGAAAGTCGTGCAATTCAATTCAAAGGAACGACAATGGAACGGGAGGGAGAGAGAGAAAATTGCTTCGTCTTCCGAAGTTGAACAAGTGCCTATATGACGCATACTAAGAAAATGATCGAATGCTTTTTCGCCAAATCCAACGCAACGCTTCTGAATAGAGACCGAGAGAATGTTCGAGTTTGGCTTCAAGCTAACTTGAAATGTTGTTCGGCAGACATTCAATTAGCAAAGATTAAAATGAGAGTAAACAAAGGTTATTAAAGTTTGCTGGTAGTTTTCGATATACATCGTATAGATCGTTAGCAACGCAAAGCTTGTACCGGCATGATGCGGTTCAATAAATTTGGTTGATGATGGCGGTGAAGATGAAGTGCTACTCAATCCAATATTTTACGAATTTCCAGCAAATATTCGGTCTGGAAATAAAAAGAGTGCGACGCATTAAGTTTCACATCTATGTGATGTTCGCTTCGCTGGCATCATGATTGTGGGTGCTCGCTTGTACACCAGCGCACACACAAGTGCAAATCGTTCAAGCCACAGTAGCAGAAGCGGCAGTGGCAATGGGAGGATGCGATGAGGACGAGAGTGAGGGAGATGGAGGAGATTTTCAAGTGATTTTCAGATTGGTTTTCGATTTTATTAAATTGTATAAGCTTTTTATCATCTCATTTCCAATCGGCTTGTGCTATGCATAATAAATATGCGGTTATGCAAATTGACGTAAAACATTTTTGGTTGAATCCGTTTACCATCGAGCGATCAAAAATGTATGTGCGAGCTTAAATTGGCGCGAATTTTCGCTAAAATGTGGAATTAAAATGCCGTAATTGATAAAGAGCCGCGCTAATTTATGCACTGAACTGCATGATGCAATATTAAAAAGCTTAAAATGCAGCAATCGCAACGAAGATTCAAGAGCAACGATAATTTACATATAGACGTATCGTAATCGGGCGAATTGTGAACGGCGAATACAATCGCATCGTTATCACTAATGGATAAGAAGTGTTACATGTTCCAAAATGAGGGGAACCCACATAGAAACAAGGGGCGGAGAAACAGGAGGAAAGCAGCCAAAGTGGTTTTACATTTGGTTTGAATTGTAATTTTAGGGTCACATCTAATTTAACTTTCAACTCGATCCAGCGAAAAGGTTATAGTTGAAAACAGTGTGATAGAGCCAATATCATATCACTGATATGAAATCCACCATTTGGATGCCATTTCATTTGCTACATTGTAGTTATGTCGATTTTTACATCATTTACATACACAACAGACATTGTTCACGTTCTATTTTTTTGCTCTATTTTATGAAATAGTCTCGTCAACCATTATAGTTGCCCTGATTCGTTCGGATAATAATTTATACACCATATTTTTTATCTATATTCATCTGTTTATGTGTGTGTGTGTGTGTGTGTTTTTTAATCTGTTCAATTTCCCTTTTTCTATCTATTTTGCAGGAACAAAGCCACAAATCATATCGACCGTTGTGTGTGCTCACATTTCGTTGGAATTATTTAATTCATGGGCTAGAGCCATACGGTTATCATTTAGTTAACATATTACTGCATCTAGTTGTATCGTTGTTATATTTCAGGTAAGTTCAATTTAGTACTTTCAATAGTCGTGACCTTTAAATAAAACATTAAATGAGTTAAATTCTTGGAGTGTTCTTTCTTGGGAAATATCTCGTCATCATTGATATATAATTATTAGTTTCATTTTATTTCATGTCTTTTTTTCATCGTCTTCAGTTTAAATATTCGGTATAAGGTTATAAGACCCACCACTTGATTCGATGGGATGATCCATATAATTTTGTGAAAGTTTTCAAATCGAATATCCAACCGATTGATTATTACGAATGTAGTTAAATAAATAAATATGTTGTGGACTGTGCGAGATATATGTGGTAAAATGGATCTAACACCACACACACACACCACACATCTCTCTCCCGCATATACTACACTGAGCCGAGAAAAGAGAAACTTTGTGATGGGTTTCAACGTTTTTTATATACACACACGCACATACCTGAGTGGTGAGTGTTTGATTGCCACTAGGCTCGGAAAATCCTTTATGGATATTACGCATTCAGGCCATGGAATGGAAAATGTATCTGTACGACAGATACGCAGTACCTGTAGTGTCGGCTTGACTAATCACAAAAATTGATAAAGTCGTAACTTGAACGATTTTTTGTTCGGTTTCGAAACATTCGAAACTTACAAAAAAAGAAATCGATCAATTATGTATCGTTTTGTGTGGCTAGGACCATACAAGAACCTTTTCAAATGAATGACTATGACGTTTACGCTTCGCAAGAACGGATTTATATTGAAAATGTCTATGCTATTTTAAAGTCAATTCAAAATAAAAACAGATTAAATAAGAATAATTAAGGACACCCTATTGTTATAGTTCTTTCAATTAAAAAAAAACAGTTCTTTGAAGCGTGGCACGAAATTGACTTGCGTTGATAATGTGTCCATTCGATCCATCCGAGTATTGAATTAATGATGGCAAAGCAATTAAATGGAGGGGGGGGAGGAGCGAAGAAAGAACGCGAATAAAACAGAACAGAAAAAAATTAATTGCAATTGCGCATTTGATTCAACCGTTGCTTATAGTGTTTTGAGGCTCAAGTGAACGCGTAAAAGTGAGAATATTTGTCACTTTATCTGTGATATCCGTTATCATAAATATCCCATCGAAGTGGAACGAAAATATTCCAAGCATGTGCTTCACGCTTGTGATTTCCATCGTGTCGACACCATTCTTTATTTCTTCCACTCAAATTATGGAGGAAATATTAAATGGCCCTCCAATTGCTATAATAGATAGGCTCTTCGTTTTTTCTTCTTTCTGATGTATCAAATGACGAAGATAAAAAAATGAAGAAAGTTTTGGCTTTCCACTGATTGAACACTTCGAGTGTATATAAACATAGGCCGGTTGTTCCATCTCCGTGATCTCTATCGCCCGGAATATAGAAAACAAAAACGTCGAGTAGAGGACAACCAATGGGCGAAGACAGCGAGAGAGAGAGAGAGAGAGAGAGAGAGAGAGAGAGAGAGAGAGAGAGTGAGAGGAAGAAAAAACAGAAAAAGTCCATTTTTTACGTAACATCGATTGTCCTACATAATGTAAAATCGAACGATGATTATTGTTTTTTTATGTATTATTATTGCTGTCATCACAAATTTCGCATATTTCACGTTCCACTTCCGGAATATTGGAACAAAAGAGAACAAACGACAGCAACCCTGAACACACACAAAAACTGAAAATATCTCTTGCACTATCTCTACATGTGTATGGCAATGCAAAGGAATATCTGTCGCACTGTTGATATCCAGTGTACATAAATTCCTCTATCGCGCCAGCCAACACTTGAACACCGTCACAATTGCCATTGCCATTCATTCAAGAAGAAAGACGGGGATCATGCCCGACTGCTGCTGTTGATGTTTACTCGCTTATTCTCTCTCTATCGACCGCCGGTCTTATCACTCTATGCTGCTCTTTCGTTTCTATTTCTTCCTTTTCGCTTGCCATTTTCATCATGCCCTTCTACTCTCTCTGCGCCCCCTTGATCACATTCGTGCGGCATCGATGTGGCATCGTGCACATTAACAAGCAAAAGTAGAGACATAACAGAAGAATCGTTTCGCATCGCCGATGAAGAAAGATTATTTCATACATATAAATCGAGTGCCATGATTATGACTTATATTATTATGGATGTTATTATTGGTGTTGGCGATGTAGTTGAATCATCGACAGTCGGTCGGTTGTTTTTTTTTCTTTCTCTACTTTTCGCTTTCTCTCTTTGTGTATGCGAATCGGTTTGTGCTCGGCGTTTTTTTTTTTGTTCTTCTCGTCGCACTCTCCTCAGCACCCTCATCACCGGCGTCACGCGATTTATTGACTTTTGTGCCATTAATACTGATACGGTGGCAAATATACGAAGAAAAAAAAATGGAAAAAGTTGAATAGAACAGCATACACATGGCGAGCGAGAGAAGAAAGAAAAAGCAATTCGCATGCAAGGAGAATGCGGATACGAGCATTGGTCGCTATTATGCAAAGATGCGAAATTGGTACAATTTCGAATAATTTATGCTGTGCATTTGTTAGGGACAACTATGAGCAAAACGCGAACAGCACGGCCAGCAGCACAAAGAATCGAAAATGATGTTTACTCATTCAGAGAGTGAACAAATAAATGTATAAAACATTAGATAGATCTGATTCGGCATTTCGCCGAATGCGTAGAACTGTTTTTCTGCCAACCAAGAAAAAGGCCAGTAGAGGAAACAAGAACGGAACAAAAAAATGCAAACATTTTTTTGTTGGTGTGTGTGTGTGTGTGTCTTCTTCGTTGTTGATAAAATTAAAAGACGAAAGCGCAGCACACTATAGATTAATCGAATGAAAAGATATCTGGCTGAGGGTGTTTGTGTGAGCTCATCCGGATGTGAGGCGAGAATAAGCAAATAAGTATTTTCTTTATGAGTCAAAGAAAATAAAAAGTAAATCAACGAATTATCATCTTTTGTGTTGGGCGTATGTGTGTCTGTGTGTTATAAGCAGCAATCATCGTTTGTGATCTCATGTCACACGAATTCATTCTCTTGCTGGCGAGCGCGCGCCACTCAGTTTGCTATCATAAATATTGCGACGCGTTAGTAATGTGTCGGTAGAGGTAGTGAAGCGTTAAAAATGCGCGCCCGCCTAAACGATGGGATGGTTAAAAGGAACACGTGCGAATAATAATAATTTTACCACCTTAATATGAATTTCTTACGAGACGTTAGTTTCGACCATTGCGCGCACGATACCAACGCACCAATTCATGCATCCACATCGCACCGCAAACCAACCGTGCAAACGAGTGCGAATGACAGAGACGAAACGAATGAACGTCAATGCACATGAAAGACCCAAATGCAATAAATATTCAATATAACTGAGCTTATTTATGTCTCAGTGATTTGCATAAACTCTACTGTTATTCTCGTTCTCGCTCTCTTTCACTTGGTGCGATTTTTCGCTTCCGGCCGACGATGACGACGACGACATCGTACATTTCGCCAATGTTAATTTCTTCTCGGTATTTTTTTGTTTGTTTGTTTCTTTTTTTTTTGTGGTGTGTGCGCGCGCGATGCGCACTCCCATATCAACATTCATTTCATTTTCATGTCTTCCGTTTTCATTGTTATCGAATTCATTGTGCATCATTTCATTTGCTAATTCAAAATCACTTTTTGTTCTCTTTCACCCCAACAGAATGTGCACTATATTTTTCAGTGACGTAACTAGCTTTGTAGCTGCCCTTTTGTTTGCTGTGCATCCGATACACATAGAAGCGGTAAGTAGTCCACAACCCACAACATTTCGTGATTTGTACTTTCTTTTTGGTTATTATTGTTCTACTGTGTTTATCCTATGCTCGAAGCTTTTATGTTGTCAAAAAGCGATAAAAGCAAAGGAAAACTCGACTCGAGACAATTTCAGGTGTAGTGAATTTTACAAATGTGTTTTCAAAATTCGCAAATATATTTACAAAGCGTCCAAAAGAGAAAAGGAAAATAAAAAGAAAAATTGCTTTCGTTTTGATTGCTCAAACTTTCAGTCATTGAGTGATTGAAGAGGGGATTCTTTTTATAAACTACAAAGAGCGCTCTCTTTCCATTTTTACAGGGAAAACAACCGAAGTTACACATTCGATTTTCGCTGACACTGGAATTTTCACCCGAAAATTGTGTGACACTTGCTCAATTATTCCCGCATTTTGAATTGGAATCGTTGGGCTGTGTATTCGTGTGTTGGTGGTCGTGAGTGTGTCTCACTGAATTTTTAATGGAACAGAGTGTTAGGTTTATGTAGCATCAGCAGCAGTTTTATGGTAATGGTGTGTGATTGTCGAACAGAAACGAATGAATGGTATCGAAGAAGTGAGTGCACGGCACATCAACGCAGCGATAAATGTTTGTGTGTGGTGCGGTTCATTAAAAGTACATCGAGTGATTGATTGATTGCGAGACATGTTACTTCTTTGCGTCTTTTTCAGTTCAATCCGCTTTTGTCTCTGTTGTCCCCATTCATCGTTTCGACGTGTCAATTATTATTTGAATGGAAGTTCATTTAAAGTTCAGCAAGTAGCATTTCCTTTTGCACCTCCCACTCTCGATCTAAGTATCTGCCATCGAATTTATTTTATTTCCACATTGAAAATCGTGTTTAGTATTTTAAATGGGTGGACGGGGCTGGATGCTCTTCCACGTTGTTTTCTGTTGACGAACGCATAAATTATCGTTGAGCATTGTGCAATGAAAAATGATTCGATTGTGGCGAAAATGTGCGAAAGATTGATTAAAACACCCCGCCAAAACACTTGATAGTGCAGGCAAAAACCAGCGAGCGCACACGATGGCTGATATTGTTGGAATCTCTTTTCAGCCACGCGTCGCGGACTGCATTGCAACCAAAATCAGCAACACACTGACAACGAACAAAAAAAATACTTTGGATTTGATCGATATTAATCCTGATTGCACACAATTTATTATCTGCAAACTTTGCGTTTTATTTCCGAGTTGTATTTTTTACGCGTTGTGTTTTTTTCTCTCTCTCTTTCATTTGCCTCATTCCAGTTTTCTAGTTGATTTTTTTACACTTTAATTCCATTCGTTGAGCCGAAGTACTGATGTGGTGTTTTGTGTCACTTCTCCTCGAGCATTTTTCTTCCCGTACTGTGTTTGTTACTCTCTTTATTTCATCGGCTGCGTTACGATTGTAGCATTGACTTGAAATGGTAAAAGTCCATATATTCCGTACGCATGATAAATTGCGACATTTCGGCGACACGGCGCTGCTTTTTCTAACACAACATTATATTTTTCTTTATCCTCTCCGAATTACGGCTAGATTGAATCAACTTGGAAACGAAAGAAATCCATTGCTTTTGCCACACAAAAAGCGGCAGCGAAACAACAGCGAAAAAAATAGCAGAAAAGCACACATCTTGCAAAGTTTTTAACAAAAGCGGGATGAACAAAAACGAAACAATATCCCAAACAAACTCTCTCTCTCTCTCTCTCTCTCTCTCTCTCTCTCTCTCTCTCTCTC
>NW_022601438.1:4347859-4421952 GCF_009176505.1 Sitodiplosis mosellana
CTCTCTCTCTCTCTCTCTCTCTCTCTCTCTCTCTCTCTCTCTCTCTCTCTCTCTCTCTCTCGCACAAAGTATTGCAGTAGATTCACACCGTTGCTGCAAGAGCATTACCACTAGCGACACCTTGTGACACCGATAGTAAAATCCTGTGTGTTACAATGTATTTTTCAACACATTACAATCGGTGCCACCAGGATCGCCTGTGGTATATTGCTGTTGCAGCAACCTTGTGAGTAGATTTGAATTGAAAGCGGAATAAAACCTTAATTTTACTTCAATTTACGATTTATCTAAGCTCGCATGCATTCCCAACAGTTTCAACTGTTCATGTTCTTCGACGGCGGCGGCACCATTTGCTTCGTGGTTGTTTTTTGTTTTTTGTATCTTTTTTCTTCTTCGATTTTCGGAACGGGAGGATTTTCGTGCTGGAAAACCAAAACAGATATGAGCAGAGTCGGAGCAAGAATCTACGGCATCTTTGGCAAAATCAATGTATGGCTGCCCTTTTTTTGCCCGAAGAAATCGAGCTTTTCGTACGCAAACGATCCGGCACTTAACGATGTACATGTACAGAGACAGAGAGCGCTAGAGCGAGTGTGTCGCGTGTACGTATGCCGCATAGCATGTGCAATGTACAACATATCAGATTTACGAAACTTTAACCTTTCACATCATACAAACATAACTTTCTATGAAAGAATCCATGGATTGCAGTTTTTCTTCTGGCTCTCCCAGCGTCGATTGCCTGTTTTGTTTTCATTCGTTCGTATTTTGCCAACGAAGGACTTTTCGGTTCTTGTTTTCCCTGGATGTGTACGTGTTTGAGTTCTCTCTATTTCTTCTTTCAGAGCAAAAGGCTCTCTCTCTCTCTCTCATTCATATCGACGCTCTTCGCTATGCTTCTGTTTAATTTGTTGGCTATAAAAATTTCGGGGATATGAAAAGAAAAGAACAAGTGTTTTGCCCGTTTTTTGTATGTGTGTGTGTGTGCTGAGCTCTGGCGCTAGATCTCTTGCTTCCCTCAGCATAAGAATATGGACCATGATTTATACCAGTTGTTTGTCTTACTTTTTGAAGTAATGCGATGCGTGCACACTTCGCAAACATTTACAGACACACGCTGCTACAGATTACGGCATACAAAGTATAATAGAGCTAGGGGCTTCACGCCAATTTACATATTTAGAATAAAAATTCATCGTTTAAATTTTTTTATGTTTCAACAAATTAAACGAATTTGTAAGCATAATTTCAATTTGGCTTAATATTTTGAATCCGCTAGCACTATAACAGTCAACGCCATCTGTATGCGTTGCGGGCGCAATGTATTTGTCTATGTTTGACACTTAGTTTCGAACCAATTCTTAGCAAAGATAAAAACAAACAAAATACAGTTGCTATGAGGCTAGCTGTCAGCAGAATCACAGAATCGCCATTATCTGCTATATTATTGAAATGTCAAAATTTTCAACAAAATTAGCAAAAACGTTCGTTATCGTATAAGGTGAATATGAATAATAATACTGAATAATACCGCGTTCGGGTAATAATAAATTTGTTTTGGAATTTTAGTAGATTTCATTAGATTCGAATAATAAAAATACATTTTTGGTGCATAAATTTTGGCGTGAGGCCCCTAGTAATAGAGCTCGTTGAATATGAACGATAACACACATACACATACACATAAAAATACAGAAAAAGGCGATCCAGCGGTGACGGCGATGAAAAAAGAATGAATATCGCGCGCGCAACGGAATCCAACAAAACAAATAACAGATGATTATGTGTAAACGTAAACTCTCTCTAGATACATAAATTCGGTAGCTTTCCTTCAATTACACTTTAGCGCACGCAAAACGTTCTCTCCCGTGTTTAAACTGCTTTGTGCACCATGAGCTGGGGCTGGATGAGTGAGAGCGTGCCATTTGCACAAAATATTTGGTTATAATTTAAATTGGAATGGGATACAATGAAGAGCAATGAATGCGTAAGTGAAGGAAAGCGGCGACGACGACGACGACCACGATGACGATGACGACGACGGTGGAAAAGAGTGAGAAAAACTTTGCTGAAATTTTGATATAGCCCCATGCACATACATTTTGCCAGTTTTCGTGTTTGGTTCGCACTGTGCGCCCACACCATATGATATCCCTACACATTTCCACAATTCACACAATAAGAGCGAGAGAGAGAGAGAGAGCACAAAGAGCCGCATAGCATGTGCAATATCGTTTCGGCCAAACTTTTGTTTTATTGATGGAGTGAAAAATACACTTGGGGTGAACAGCAGTATCACCGCACCACGCCAACTGGCTGCCAAACGGCAACAATTGAAAATTTTACCGCAATAATTCAATACGATGAAATGAAAATTTGAAACATGCAATGGGAATGGTGTGTGTGTGTGTTGAAGGTAATTTAGATTTATTTCAACGATGGAACCGTATGCTAACAAGAACAAAAACCGCGAGAATAACGGCCAACATGAATATACATATTGTACAGAAAAAGAGCAAAGCAAATGGCCAAATTATTTCACGCCAGATGATCATTTAGGAAGGGCTGAGAGTCGTCGCAAGAATGGAGTCTTGCAGATTCTCCGGCAATTATTTCTGAAAAATGGATTACCTTTCACTCATCGCACGCAAATATTCACATTGGCCTCCACAATAAATATATAAGTTCCTTCTGCTGTGCCATTGTCACACACACACACTGTCTCATTCTCACACTCCTGCGCTGATCATATTTACCAGCGTGTCTTGGTGTCTACCATTTAAGGGCTGTGGTGTGTCTGTTGAAAAAGCATTCACATTTTTCGACGAAACTGCTACGAAATTCCCCATTGTTTACACACTGTCAACTCAAATTTGAATAATAAAAGCCATTTCCGTGCTCAATTTCGGCTTTTTCATTCTCTCAAACACATACACATCCGTATACATACAGCAAAACTATTTGACAAAATAAATCTCGGTTCGTTATCTTTAAGAGAATATGAAAATAAAGTTTTTTTTTCTTCTGTACAAACATTTTTGAATGTTATGTATGTGGCATAGTATACTTTTTCTCTCTCGAGCCAATCTCCCATTTTTCGCTGGTTATATTTGTCGGTCTGAACTTTCATTTAACGTCATAGTTTTCCTCTATTATCTTCCGTTCGTGCATATTTTGAATACAATATTTTCCGTTTTTAGTTCCTTTGGCCGCTGCTCACATTTGGTGCGGTGCATTTTTTATAAGAATCAAAGTGAGTGAGTGAGTCGCGAGCGCGAAAAAAGAAGTAACAACGAGTGGAGAGAAGTAAAACGAACTGAGAAAAGAAGAAGAAGGAAGGCTAAACAAACAAAAAACAAGACAACAAAAATAGCAGCAGAAGCAATAATAAGTATACAAAAACCGTGAACGTTGAATGTCATATGGCGGAGAGATAGCGATGAAATGGAAATGATTTCGGTTTGCTACCAAGACATTGCATATACTTTAGCTGTACAAGCGAATGGATATGCGGGGCAAAGAATTTGTCAACCAGCTCATAAGAAATGACAACGAACGAAGACAGTGCACGAATAGAAAAAAAAAATGACAATCGTTTCAGCGAAACGACGAACGAAAAAAATGAAATTGACGAATAAAAAATGAGGGACGCTTTTGCTCAGCAACAAAAGATATCAAGTGCAATCGGTTGTTGTGTTATGTGTTTGAAAGCCATAGTCCGTCTGTTGTGTGCCGTGCCGCAGATGACTCAAAATGATGACAACTGCATTTTTCTTACAATGCATTAATGTTTATTTGCAATTTAGCAGCCGTTTTCTCTGCTACTCTCACTCTCTCTCTCCATATCATTCTCTGTCCGTGGCTCTATATCTCGGTAAAAGCACAGTCGTCATCGCAACGATGACACCGATGGCTGCGTTCAAAGTGATTTTACTTGTATTTCCATGAGTGGTGTTTATCATTGCTCTGACACTGGTATATTGTGTGTGTGTGTGTGTTGTATTTGCTATTCGAACGGCACCTAGCGCAAAAATGTTTACGACGATGATTAGAAGCGATGCTAAAAGTGTCCATAATTCGTTTAGTTGCTTGACTGGTTATGTGCAACCTTAATGCTGCATATGTACAGTGTGAATGGAAGGGAATTGTTTTGCTTCGATCCTTCTCAGTGTTGATTTTGGCCATTCACTCTCTCTTTCTCTATATCTCAAACACACACACACACACATAAACGAAGAGAGAGAAGAAGGGGATAAAAAATGGCACTGAAGAAAAGTCTTGCAATGAAAACAAATGGAATGGAGCACATTGCTTGGAGCACCATTTCGTACGACCATTTTTCATTTTGTCGTTGTGGAAATGCGATGCTTTTATGTGACAATGCATTTGGTGTGCTTGGGTCGTTTCTCTCTTTCTTTTCAGTTTTTTTTTCATCGTCGACGTCGTCATCTCCTTCTTTTTTTCCTATCCTCATTTCTTTGGCGCAATTTGTTTTGTCTCATCGTACTCGGTCAAAGTGTCGCATATTCTATGTTATGGATTTAACTGTGAATACAATATCAAAATTATTAAATGTGCGTATGTGTGTACTAAATCTTTTTCTTTCTTCTATATTCAACAGGTAACAGGTGTCGTTGGTCGAGCTGAAACATTGTCGTCCGTATTTTTTCTACTTGCATTTATATTTTACGTAAAATCAACACTAGAAAAAAAGAGCAAGCTAACCGGTGAGTATACGCTAGCATAACAATTTAATTCACGTCCATAACTCCTACATATTTTGCTCGCCCGCTTCAATTTACCCAATGTTTTTTCTCAACGAAAAAAAAACACACAACCTTACTCCCACTCACACACATAACCTGTGTGTGAATGTGTCATTTTACCGTATTTAAGTGCCGCACTCCTGGATCTATTTTCTGCTTTATTTATCTTCTCCGCATCCATTTTCTCGCTTAGTTTGTCCAAAGTGAACGAGTAACAGCGAATCTTTCAGTCTCTATCTCCTTCTCTCTCTCTCTCTCTCTCTCTCTGGGTGTGTCGGTCACTTTTTTTCTCTGTCTCTCTCTTTCTCTTTCTCTCGCTTTCTCGACAAGTTCGCAAGCAAAGTGTGAACGATAACGTTACACAAAAAATACATCTAGGTGACTCTCTTGCATTTTTCATTTGATTTGTCCAAAATCTTTATTCACTGATCTGGCTTTGTTTTGGGTAGGAATTCGTGCGCCAGCCGTCGAACTTTTTCAAACTTTAATCCAATCAAAACCGTAAAAAAAGAATGCTATCGACAAATAATGATTTTAAGCTTTTCACCCTCTATTCTCCGTCCCTCACCTCAATCCTCTCACATCGCGTTGGACGAAGCATTGTTCGTTGTCGGCATTTTTTTTACTTGTACCCATCCCTCTGGCGCTTCGTTTTTATTGAAGTCTCAATGGCAAGTGCGTTTGTTTCCTTTTTTTGTATACATTTTCCCATTCCATAGTAAAATCTCATATTTAGACTTGATTGTAACGATGGTTTTTTTCTCTCTTCTCTTCCCTTCTTTTCTAATCTATTTTTATATACACAAACATAAAAATAACAACATTTTTTTTACCTGTACATCAACGCCGGTGTTTGTGGTTCTATAGGATGGAAATATCTGGCAATTTCAATGATTTCGGTAGCAACGGCTATGCTGTGCAAAGAACAGGGGATTACAGTCACGGCTATTTGTGCTGTTTATGAAATATTTGTTATACAAAAGGTAAGTCTTTTTTACTCTCCCTCTCTCTCTCTCTCTCTCTCTCTCTCTCTCTCTCTCTCTTTTTGCTCTTTTGTCTAACTCCGATTCAACTCAAAAAGAAGAATCATAATGAATAAGTGCAAAAAGTCGAAGGAGGTAGAGAGAAGAAAAATCGTAAAGCTTTCCACAATCGCACACTCTTTTCTCTGTGAATTGATAAAATAAGAAGATGGAAAAAAAGAGTAGCATGAGCATCAGCAGCCAAACGAAGAATGTTGGTGAGAAACTAGAGACACACACACCGTCGTCCATGCATTTGTTTGTACACAATTTTTCCCATGGCAAGCAAGTGTGAATGGGTCTGACGTCTTGCATTATTCGCCTCATTCTGAAAAATGGAAAAGTTTTGTTGAAAGTTTTCGCACTTAGCCGGTGTGTTTTGTGGATAAGATCATAAAATCTCGATTCGAAGCGCACAAAACGGAAAGAATGGCAAAGTGCTGAAAATACCAAGATAGTGAGAGACAAACGTGAGAAGAAAAACAAGACCGCAGAGCTTCGCTTCGCTCTGCGTTCTTCAGTTTTTAGTGACTTAATCCATTTTGTTGTTTCACAACAAACTATTTTTTGGCGCACTACATGAAATGTATTTCATCAAAGTAACTTTGAAGTAATATATTTATTTGCAAAATGAATTACAAGATCTTGGTTTAATTTCTTTTTTGAAATATACTGCCTTTGGTTTAAATTAAATAAATAATATGAGCATAGAATCTAAAATCACTTTAATTCTGTTCAAGACTCAGAAAATATTATACGAAAAATTAATGTAATTTTTAAACAACATTTGATAATAAAAATTTGATGGGCGCTTTGAGATATTATGCACCTATTTGTCGTTACTGCTACTGTTTTGTTTCAACACTCAAAAAGTATCTAGGAAAAAAAAGCAGATTAGTAGCTCTACATTTCATGTAGTGCTAAAAATGCACACTAAAACTCAGCAAAAGAAAAACGACGATGGTGGCCCTTGATTGAATTCGTACAATGTAGAATTAGTGGATTTCCACGTTCACTTAATTTATTCACGCTCATGTGTTGAAATTAAATGCAAACTTTGAGAATGAAAGAGTTCAAAGGAAGAACGAGAACGACGGAGTAGCAACAGCAAAAATGCGCAACGTTAAGACAAAGTCCGAGGCAAAACAAAGTGCTTTTAAAATGGTGTGATGGTTGTTCTTAGACGATTTGATTTCCGCCAAGGTTCGCTTAAGAAAATGAATGAAAAACAAACGAAAAATATTCTCATCGTACACTGAAGCTTGCCACTGCTGCTATTGCTACTGCTACTCTTACTGCTACTATCGCTGCTCGCACTCACCGAATCCCAATAGAAAAATGTACGAAGAATGGCACCAATTTGGATTCAAGTGTTAATATAAAGTTGAAAGCCCACCCCGAATACCATAAACTAAGAACCGCGCACCACCAAATATATGGATCGCCAAAAATGCACCGACAACCGCTTGAAAGATCAAATTGAATCGAGTGAGTCTCCCACTTTTTCCCCTTTTTCCTCGATGGAAAAACGAAAAACCTCAACGTCATATACTAGAATGTGCGATTCATTATTACTTTGCAAACATTCAAGTAGGTTTTTGTGTGTGTATATGCTGTTTCTTTTTCATTGCCAGTTTGGCCCATGCCATGCCATGCCATGCCATGCCATGCCATCAACATATCCATGCTGGATATATCCACTTCTCCGGCTAATTCACCATTCCCCACATCATGTTCGGACGGATATGAATGCATGTGGTTTTCATGTTTTTCAAATAGATAGAAAACTAATTCACTCAACTTGCTCAAAACTTTTACGGCAAATGCTTTTTATTCGGGAGTCAATGTCAATGCCTTCCATTATCTCGATAAATGGGATAGTTCCCTGTTCATATACAACCGTTTGTAATCCTGGTCAGTTGCCACCAATTGTGGCTTGGTTTCCATCAAACAAAATCAAATGTTCCCGTCGATTCGTTCCGGTTTACAGAGAATTCGGTTAATACCAATCTACTCAAAGGTATTAAAACTAAAAACCTGAATTTGTTCCAGTCATTTTTAATCGTAGAAATATTTTTCTCTTGGTCTCTTTTGTCTGGTGGCACAAAATCCAGAAAGACAAGTTACACGAAAAGTGAACAATTAAAATGATGCAGTTTGAAAAGTTTGATGGTAATCCATTTATCGAGAGCGCCTTTTGAATTAATTACATTTTCCAATCAATTTGAGATCCAGTTTCTTTGATCAGTTAGAAAAAAAAAATAATCTGCACTTTAAACTGGTTTAAAAAAGAAATGAAAAAGCGACGACTAACAGACACAATGGAGGAATGAGTGAAAATGAGAAATTATTTCAACTCACTTGCACTTACTAAACGATCGTTTCTCTTCATACTCGAATGCAATGCGGTGTTCTTAGTGATGCAAAGTGGTAATTTTCCAGCATTTCTAATGGGAAATAAATGATGGCTCGAGTAATTAAATGACGATATTTTTACCGTTGCGCTCAAAATGCTATTCATCCAATTTAGTTCAAAGCAAGAATTTCAGTAGTGTTTATTTTGTACTTAATTTGTTTATATGTTATTAACATTTTTCCATTTTCTCTCTCTCTCTCTCTCTCTCTCTCTCTCTCTCTCTACCTTTTTCCTGCTGATGTTGGTGCTCCGGAACTGAATCAACTCTTGAATGGTGCTCATCAACTTTGTGTACACCTCAACCGCTTTTGTGTCGGCTGATGCAAATGTTTGCCTGCAAACAGATCTCAATTCGAAATATTGTGCATTGTCTGCGTTGCATCGTTAGTGGAAAAAGTTTTATATTGCCATCTGGTACTTGGACATCGGATACAAAGAAGCGCTTATGCGTGCTTTTCCTAACGACGATAGGACTATTATTTGCACGTTTCAAAGTAATGGGTTCGCAGTTACCGGTCTTTACAAGGTACGTATAAATATGTATATGTGTAGTATATGGATATTATTATAATTAGAAGGATTTTACAATTTCAAAGCTGATTCCATTTGCAAAGAGAATTTCAATGAAATAGCAACACACACACACACGAAAAAACACTGTTATCCTAAAGGTGGTGATGGTGGTTTTGAGTGTGTTACAAAATCACCATACTGAAACAAGGTTCATGGTGAAAATATATTATTCGATTGAAACAGCATGAATGGAGTAGAGTATTCGGATAAAGTGAAGGGTTGGGATTCGTGAAACTACAGCAAGTCAAAGTTACAATCCTGAACTCATTGTTGACACCATGTGAAACATGTAGCACAAAACTAAATACACATACATATATACTAAGAGGAATAAGTTTCGTAATCCCAAAGCAAATTTCAATAATTTAGCATATATTTTCTGCACGCGCTTTTCCACCGTTGAAAACAATGTGAGCACTATTTTCCGTTTATTTTATATATTTTATACATCTCCCATCTTTTATATATGTGTGCTGTGGCACACAAAATGAAAACTTTTCCGACTCTTTTTCACCCGTGAAGCTCAGCATGAATTTTTTTCAGGTCGTTTTTACTTCTCACAATAGTTCTCTTACTCGCAACCATTGAACAAAATGGAAATCATTTTAACGCCACAAAAACAATTCGTGAGCTTATGCGTAGGGAAAAAGTCCAATCTATTGAGAATATATCAAATGAAAATGGGGTTGAAATCGAATGAATGGTTGTGATTAAAAATCACAGTGGTAAGGTTTGATTGGAAATTTGTTTATCGAATTGTAGCTCATTTTGATTATCTCGTCACCATTACTTGAGGGCGATACAAAACAAGCGTCCAATCCGATTACAACTGTTTTATTAATGAATCGCATTGAAGTTTTGATGTCGCAACACACAGAGCTGTGTGTTGGTGCTGTTGGTACACGTATTTATGCTGGTGCTGGTGCTGCAGTCGCGTATCTAATTATGTAATAATGTCATTGCGAATCCAATTTGCAAGTGTATGTCATTGTAAATCTACCAGCTTTTTGTAGATTAAGTAGTCGCATCCAATACCGACAGAAAATTCCATTAGTCTCATTGCACAACCGTATACGTTGTTGCTCATGCTCATGCTTATAGCATGCTCTTGCTCATCTTCTCTCTCTCTCTCTCTCTCTCCCTCTCTCTCTCTCTCTAGCATTTTGTAGATAAAATGCCGAAAACGGAGAATGAAAGAAAACGAAAATGAAAAATGTATTCTATTTCACAAAAAGAAGGATCGCACGAAAATGAATTAAATCGGTTGTGAATAGGGTAGCCCAGAGAAAGAGAAAAAGACAGAAAGATAGCGGGAGGAAGGGTGAGATTGTGAGGAATGAATTACGTTTTGCGAAGAAATCGTCCATTGGACACGTATAAATGACATTTTGTGAAATGTAGACATCCGAAAAGCCAGCGCAAAAGAGAGCAAATAAATCGAAAACTTAGCCCGGTGTATGCTCGCTATATGTTCAGCACAATAACACACACACATACACACACAAGTGCTACACACACGATGATACGTTCCAGCTCGATCGAAAACACAACGAGAGAGACAGGAAGCAACTCATAATGTCAAAAGAATAACTTTTGAGCTCATGAATAGTACATTTTCTACGATTTCCACTGTCGGAGTGAATGAGAGTGCGCGCGAGCCACGGGGTGAGTGAAAAAGAGGAAGTAGTACAGGAGAGCAAGAGGAAGAGTTAGACGAAACTAAACATTTTTCGGTGTTGCTCACCATCATTCGGCGGAATGAATTTTACACCAGAGAATACAAACGGTTTTTCCTAGAAAAATCGAAATTTTATTTACGATTTTCCAAAACTCAGACACTGCGCTTTAATCGGATGTGTGCTAAGCACGAAAACTTTTCGCACAGTCAAGTCGTGCGATTATCTTGCTCGCACTCGTCGAGTTATATGTGTGTGTGTGTATCGCTGAGTCAGTGTGACTATATTCACATTTGGTGTGTGGCTCTGTGTATATTCGTTTTAACACTTTTTCTCTCACACTCTTGCTCTCTCATCATTCGGTGTTACGTCTGCATTTGCACATGCCAAAAAGAATGAACCGGAGCTAAAGAACAAACTGGCGTAAAAAAAGAAGAAGAGCAGCAGTAGCAACAACAAAAAAACATAACACAAAAAGAAGAAAAAGGCAAAGTATTTTTCTTTTTCATATGCGATCGAATGTGATGACGATGATTTATGTGCACGATTTTGAGGCGAACTTTTCCATTGTTCGGAAATTTATATGTATTTTTGCAAATCGTTTTTCATTATGTCATGTCAAGTGTCCGGCAACGGGTTCGGTTTTGAATATCTTTTCTTTTGTTGTGTGTGATTTTGAGCTGCTTTTTTCTGCATACACTCACTTCCGGTTCAACCACTCATGGTGTCTTTGTTTTGTTCCACATTTGGAAATTTATGTGTGTTTTCTCTCTCTCTCTCTCTCTGACAATTTTTCACCATTTTTTCTTTTATTTCTGTTTTGCATAGATTCGATAATCCAGCATCGGTGGCACCTAGTCCAACGCGTCAATTAACCTACAATTATTTAACATCGGTGAATTTTTGGCTGCTGTTGTTTCCATGCGATTTGTGCTGTGATTGGACAATGGGAACAGTGCCTTTGGTCGAAGCATTTTTCGATGCACGCAATTTGGCCACACTGGCAACATACTCACTGTTGATCGCATTACTTTGGGTGGCATTCAACACGGATAATCAACAGAGATCGGCCGCTATCATCATGGTGAGTAAATGAGATATATGTTACAAATTTTGGCATAATTTGAAAACGAACCAACACACAACCAAACACGTACACGAAATCAAATATAACATTTGTTCAGTGCTCCCCGTTCTTCGCGAATGTGCCACACCAAGAGGGAGACAATAAAAAAAAACGGGCGGCTCAAAGCTCACCAAAAACAAAACAAATTCCTTCAAACCAGCAAAGAGCTATGTAGTCAATTTTTGTGTAATGGTCACTTGAATCAACATTTCATTCCGTTCTGTTTCGTTGCGTTTATCCTTTTTCGGTGGTAGTCGTTTTATGTCATTTTTCATTCTGTTTTTGCATTGAAAAGTGCCTTGCCATTTTTGTCGTCACTGCCGTTCTTGCTGCTGCTCTATGTATCTGAAAGTAAGCGAGGACCAATTTCGTCGGGCAAAAATTATTTCGAGCAGTATAAAAATGTGTATATATGCGTGTGGAAGCCAAATGAAAATTTCCACGTATTCATTTTGTGTTCTGTCGTGTGTTCGCTATCTTTCTCTTTTCTATTTTTGCCTGTGCGACAAATTTCATGTCCGCTTTGGGATCAGAGCGACGCGACGCGCTGCTTCAAAACTGGCAAGTGCATTTGAGAGATTTCCCTATGCATATACAACAAACAAGACGATTATTTGTTGTGTGTGCAGCTAGCGCGCGCTCACTCGCTCGTATGTTCACCACCACGACGACGTAGTCGAAAAACCGACAATGGCACAAGTTGGCGCACATCCGTCCAGACTTTTTCCCATTGATTTCGGAAAATTCGAAATAAAACAACTTATCATTTTAAACTCGACATTTGTTTCCCCCTTTTGCGACATTCCTTCTTTCTTTTTTTCCCATCGCATGTCTTTCGAGAGCCATCCGAGAGACAAACGAAAAAAAAACAATATATATTTATTGCGATTGTTGCTCTTTTATATGTGCCATTTCGTTTGCAATTTCAGCGTGTATATGTATGTACGTATGTGTGTGTGTGTGCGTGTGTTCGTTTGTCGTTTGCTCATTCTGCTGGTTTGCCCATTTCCATTTGTGCATCTAATTTCATCCGGAGCCACGACATACCGAACTAAATGCAAGCGCTGGAACAAAAACCAAACAAATAGATACAGACACACGAACAAAAAAGTGGATAGTAAAGAAAACCCAAAGCGAATGGCATTCGAATCAATATTTGAATGTCAAATAAATCTAAATCGAAATGTACTCATTCGAAATCCGTTGATTTCGTTCTATCTCTCATTCTCTCGGTTTTTTTTCTATCTCTTTCTCCTACACACAGGGCACTGCATTCATGGTGATACCATTCATACCAGCATCGAATTTATTTTTTCCCGTTGGTTTTGTGATTGCTGAACGTGTACTGTACATGCCATCGATGGGCTTTTGCATCCTGATCGCGTACGGTTTTCACGTGCTCCATGAAAAGCACCATCAAAATCGAAAGTTGATCTGGTTATTTATGTGCATCTTGATTGGATCTCATGCCATTAAAACATATCATCGTAATTGGGATTGGAAGACTGAGTATACGATATTTATGTCTGGTTTGCGTGTCAATCAGCGCAATGCAAAACTCTTTAACAACGTTGGCCATGCGCTCGAAGGTGATGGCAATTATGCGGATGCGTTAAAATACTTTTTGGCTGCTGTACAAGTGCAACCGGACGATGTTGGTGCGCACATAAATGTTGGCCGCACCTACAATCATCTCAAACGATTCCAACAGGCGGAAGAGGCATTTTTACGTGCAAAATCGTTGCTACCAAAAGCGAAACCAGGTGAAACGTATCAGGCACGCATCGCCCCAAATCATTTGCATGTATTTTTGAATCTCGCCAATTTGATATCGAAAAATCATACACGGCTGGAGGAGGCTGATTTATTGTATCGACAAGCGATTAGCATGCGATCGGATTACACACAGGCATACATAAATCGTGGCGATATTCTGATCAAATTGAACCGCACCAAAGACGCACAGGAAGTGTACGAACGAGCGCTGCTCTATGACAGCACTAATCCGGATATTTATTATAATGTAAGTATTCGCTCAAACATTAACCGTTTTCGTTCTCCCTCCCCTTCTCTAGCTATGCCGTGTGGTTTTTTCTTTCTGTACCGCGTATATATGCATCCCATTCCCGCTTGTTGTGCGGACGCGCGCGCTCCAACCCGCTCATCGTTGGCTCATCTTTGTTCGCGCAAAACCGATTCCAAACTGGTTTACAATATCCATGAATTTCACGCGCACCCTGCTCAAGAGCCAGTGTAAACATTGCCATTTTCACTTAAATACATGTGCTCGTACATTATGTCCCCATACATTATGTATGAAATGTATGTGTTATGCGTGCAAATGAGCCAATGAAAATTGCTGGCACAACGGAAAAATGCCAACGAAAAATAACGTTTACCCGCTGTATCCCATTTCCAATTCACTCAATCCACTCATTCCCCTTTGCCACGGGGCACTTGTGTTCAACTCTTCCCTTCCTCTCCCGCTGCCTCTCTCTCTCTCCCTTCCTCATTTGTGTGTATGTTGACTTTGCGCCTCGTTTGTCGAGCGCAACTAAATCTTGCAATTTCGTAGGCAGCAGCAAAGCATCTTTAGGAAGGAGGAAGAAGTGATAGAAAGAAAATTGCATGAGAACACTTTAAGAGCTGTTAAAAAGCGCGCAACCATTTGAAGTCGATGAACGTTCACGTATTCCTACAATCTCTCACAAATGACACCAAAATGAGATAAAATGAATCATTACATCATATCAAATATTCATTAAAATATTAACCATTTGTCTTGTACTTCCCGATACACAATTTGCCACCGCCGCCGCTGCCTTTGAACGATACACCGTCAAGTATAATACTCAACCATCGCTAATGTGTTTGTTTGTTTTTTTCTCTTGTCACTTTTTTTCCAACGTTTTAAAAATTCGCTGCCGCCGCCTCTGTCATCGTCATGTTGCTATTTTGCAGCTGGGTGTTGTATTGTTGGAACAGGGTAAAGCCTCACAAGCGCTTGCCTATTTGGATAAAGCATTGGAAATTGACCCCGAACATGGCCAAGCATTGCTCAATTCAGCGATTTTGCTGCAAGAATTCGGACGGCCCGAACTTCGATCAATTGCACGCGAACGCTTACTTAAGCTGCTCGTAATGGACGGTAAGTAGATTTTTGCAGCGCACACTATATATTCATTCCATTTATATTCAAATATGAATACAGTCACAGAATACATAGAGCACACCATATTTAGCAAATTGTGTGCATAGTTCGAAGAAAACACTGCAAGAAAAAAGAGTAGATTGCTTAATCTCAAACGTTAATATTTATATTTAATTTTCATTTTGATATCTTTCTCGCTTTTCTCTTCGTGCTGCGTTCCAAAAATTGTGTGTGTATGTGTTATACATAAAACGCGCGTCCATTTCGTTCGCTTATTATTTGCGAACAGACAAAAACGAGCGTGTGCACTTTAACATGGGCATGCTGGCCATGGACGATAAAAACATTGAAGAAGCAGAGAATTGGTTTCGGCGTTCCGTGCATTTGAAACACGATTTCCGGAGCGCCCTATTCAATTTGGCATTGCTGCTGGCCGACGATCAACGACCACTCGAAGCCGCCTCGTTTCTCAATCAACTCGTCAAATACCATCCGGATCACACGAAAGGCTTGATTCTACTGGGGGACATTTACATCAACCATGTTAAAGACTTGGATGCCGCCGAAAATGTAATTATAAACAATAATGAAATAGTTTCCTTTTCGTTCATTTATTCGTTTTTTTGTTTTTCTCCTCTTCTCATTGTATTTGTACAGTAGTTGTAGCCAATTGAATTATTTTTTTTTTTTTGTTATTCTTGTTCCTTTGGTTTCTGTATATATTTTCGTCGGTCTTTAATTTATTAACCCTCTAATGCATATATTTTATACAGAGCTGGGAATTTTTTTCCATGCTTATTTTACCTCATAAGCACTTAAAAAAATATTCATAATCTGGTATAATGCTGGAATTATCAATAAATCGCAAAAATCAAAATGGTCTTATAAGTACAGTCATGCATTTACGACCAATATGGAAATTGCGAAGTATATGAACAAACCGAATTTGCATAGCTGTACTTATAAGAACAGCTTGCAAATTGAGTGATGTTGACATCGGAATTCGTGAATATCATTTTTTCTGGATTATTTGTGATAAAAATAGGTTAAAATAAAATGAAAATAAAATTCCACACTAAACCAAGCACACAAAATATCAAACAAAAAGAAATCCAAATTGCATGGCTGTACTTATAAGAACAGTATGCAAATTGACGGACAAATGTTGCACAATTGTAAAAAATCATTGAACTTGAATTGAATTTGGTTAAAAACACTCCAAATAAGCAGAAAAAAAATTCCTGAGGTCAACAAAATAATTTTATTCGATTTAATCACGTTTCAAAAACAGGACACGAAACGAAAATAATTTATTTTTACGGAAACGTCGTTTTCTTGTACAAATGTTGTCATAACTTGACACTGGTTGACCGCACACAAAATTTTTATGAGAAAGAAATGTGCGCTAGTGTTCTCCAACGAAAACTGTCATACATTATTTTGTGACATAATCAATGATTCGCATTATAGAAAGGTTTAAATGAACCAACCTTATAAGTTCACGTATGCACTAGAGGGTTAATGTAAAGTTTTGCAGTTTCTTTGTTTTGCTTTGGTGTTTCTTTTTCTGTGTGTGTGTGTGTGTTTGTGTGCTATAATACTCTGTTGCTGTTGCTTTAAAATTCATTTCGGGCGAACTACAATTTTGTTGGATTTGCGGCATGGGTTTGGCTTTGGCTTGGCACAACGAAAATAAAACAGGACGCAGAGAGACAGAGAGAACGGGAGAAAATGAGTTGAGAAAAATATAAACCATAGGCTTTGTTGTTCTCATCAGCTTGACTTGTCTTGGCATTAGCTCAAAACAATTTGATGTCATAAAAATAAACAGGCTAAACTTAGCGTCCAAATCCAAAACAATGACGTTTTGCGCTCAAAAATGCCAAGCCGAATAATTTATTTTTGTTGGCTAGGTTGAAAATGATACACACAAACACACACACACACACTCAGACATTTTGCAGTAGATAGAGTGATACACACAGACACGCAGCATTTGATGATGCAAGAAGAAAAAGTAGCGACCGCTGCAAAATTGCACACAGAATAATGATTGTGGGCGAGCAAGCGAGCGCGCACGCACACTTTCGCTGGCTCACAACGTTTAAATCAGGGTTTTGCCGCACGTCAAATGAATGCAGCGTAATGAATAAATAGAAATTGTGATAAAAGAAAATGAATTCATTAAACAGTTTTAATTGAATTAGCTGTTGAGTGAATGGTGGACGAGCAAGGGAACGAACGAATGAACGAATGAACGAACAAGATACATGTAATATACATTGTAATAGTACATAGTACACAGTGGTCAAAAGCGTGATGGTTATTTTTTCCTCTGTCCTGTTCTCGGTACACCCAGCACAGAAAATTGTTTCGTTCATTGTTTTCTTTTCCCTTGCGTAATTCGATGTTTCATTTTTGATAAAGAGTTTCACTTCTTTTCTTAACTTCAGCCGCGTGCTGAAAATGATAGCGAATTGCCATTTGTTTTTTTTTTTTCACTCGAAAATTTTAGTGAAATAAATTGTGTACATAAATATTCGGTCAGACGATGACTTTCACAGTTTTTCTCACGTCACAAAATGAATGTAAAGAATGTAAATGATTGAATGTTAGCTGACAAAAGCAACAGCATTAAATCCATGCATGTCATTTTGAAAATCCGTATAATTATGGCCATTCTTTGTTTCGCTCATTCCGTTCGTTGGTTCGTTTCATGGAAGAAAAGTGGCTATGAAACGAAATGAATGGGGTAAAATGGCTTCATCGCTGCAATTTTTCCATATATGTAGCAAGCAACACGGCGTGTTCAAACCTTTCGCCGTATTATTCGGACCAATTATATCGTTCATGGAAAGTTATTTTTCCGGACAGGAGGTGGAGGAAGGGGATTTCGAAAATTGCCACACACGAAAATTACTTCACGCCATCATCGTAATAAATGTGGCAATAAATTCAATGGAAATCCGTTTTTAAAATATCCCAAGACACATAATTCTATGGTCCAAATGCATGTTATTGTTGTCGTGCTTTTTTTCTATTCCTCTGTCTGGTGTCTGGTGCAAAATAGCTGCTGTATTTTTCACTTTGATGCCGAATAAGTAAACTAATCCGATATGTTTTTTTTCTCTCTCTTTTCCGTTTCCATTTCCATACATCCAATACGCGGTTGCCATTCGATTCTCGCAAACGAAACGTCTACTCAAACACACACACACAAACCCTGACAAAACAACAACACACGCTGCATACACAGTGCTACAAACGCATTCTCCAAATCGATCCGTTAAACATTCAGGGATTGCATAATTTATGTGTCGTTTATGTGGAACGTGGAAAATTAACGCAGGCACTCGATTGTCTACAGCACGCCCATAAATTGGCACCACAAGAGGATTACATATTGAAACATTTGAAAATCGTTCAACAGCGTTTGGCTAATTTGAAACAGTCACCGGGTATGCATCATCAAAAGACGATTGCCTTTGCCAAATACGATCCAAAGGATTTTGGTGGTGCGGCTACCGATAACGGTTTTACGGGCGGTGCGGGTAATCAGCGTGAAGCGATGATGATGCCAACAAAAAGTTCCGAAACAACGACGACGACGACGACGACGACAACAACAACTGGTAGCAGCAGTAGCGGTAGTAGTAGCAGCAGTATTGGCAACAGTGACACGACATCGACGGTGCGGCAAACATTAACAACACCAACAACAACACCAAATACCGAACCGAGAGCAACCACCGTCACAAAACCAAAAGCTTCGGCAACGAGTCGAGCAGCTCGAATTTCTAGCGAAAATCAAAAATTGCCTGATGACAGTACAATTTCGTTGGATGCGAAACATCTCATCAATAAAAACGATCAGAAAATTAATAAAAATCATCATCGATATCGCAATCAACAGCAGCAACAACAGCAGTTCATTCCAGATAACTCACTACCGATGTTTGTTCACGATTCAGACGATCCATCATCAGGTACGTCATAGTATCAAAAATTGTTTTTATTGAAATTGAACATGAAATGAATGCCGAAAACGAATATATACACACCCACACACAAATACTCACCATCCATGCACATGGAATGGGCTAATGGCAGAGACAAAAAAATAGAATATGTATTAAATGGATAGAAATAACAACAACCGATGAAAAAAAAAAACAAAAACCAACAACAACCCAGTGGAACACTTTTATTAAATGTGCATCGAGTGAGAGAGAATGAGAGATGTGTGTTTTACGCGTACATGTGTTGTGAATGTATATGTTGTATGTTTATATGCAGCTAATTAAAAACATTCCTCATCCCCTCATGCATGCAACTATAACACGGTCTGACTGAAGCGTCAGATGGAAAATCATTTATTAATCTAGCAAAATTTAATTGAAAACTGGCCAATGCCACACACCATTTGAGATGAGATTGAAAAAAAAAAAACAAACAAATACACACAATACCAACTAACAACCATAACAACAACAAAAAGAGATGAATCTCGTTTTTTTCTACACAACCGCTTGTTTGTTAAAATATCAACCACGAAAGTTCTATTGGTTATAAATTAATTGTTTGAAAAGACAAACAGAAGGAGAAATCGAGTTGACACAAAAAAAAGGTTAAACGAAATCCTTTGCTAAATGAAAAAAAAAAAGAAAATCGAAATATTGAAAACAAAAAAAAAAACCAACTCGTTATTACGTTTTATTTTGTATATTTTGTACGGATCTAAATTTAGTGTAAACAATAATGAAAATATATGTATATGGTAAAATGAGATAGAAGTGAAACAATAGGTTGGAGAATATGTTGAACCAAATCGGAAAACCGCATTCATAAAATGTATCACATTTTGCAGTGATTGAACGTGTGAGCCAAAACGCACGCGGCATATTTTTAAATCTCGTGCAGTCCCACAAAGCTGCACATAACGCATACACACACAGACTCATGTGGGATTACAATAATTTTTTTACTGAACCAAACAGACAACAAACAAAAACTAACACACACAAAAAAAAACTGAGCAACATTTATCAATTAAAACAGTACACTGATCACAAGCATTGACTTAACTAAATTCCGAAGCTTCTCTCGCGCCGACCCAAAACGACCGCTTGAAATGTGTACGTGTGTGTTTTTTTTTAGGCAAATGCAAACGTTAGAAATGTGGAACTCACTATCCCATACAACACAAAGAAAAATAGAAACAAAACAAAAGAGAGAAGGAATAAATATTTTTATAGATAATGTGAATAAAGAAAATACGAGTGACAAAACAAAAATAAAAACTATGCTAAGTTGAATGGGTTGATGATGGGTCGTGTGTGTGTGGATGCGCGATGCACACTTTTTTTTAGCATCCATGCTTGTGACAGTTTGCAACAACAACAACAACATTCATTGAAATATGTATGTGACGCGCGATAGTTTACAGTGATAAGTCGGTAATAATAAGCACAATATTTTTATTTGTCTACAATATATTGGAATAACTCTATCGATCATCATTTTGTATATCATTTTATCTCAATCACTTTTGACCTCCTTACCCACCCTCCCATACGTTGTGTCTCTCTGTAATTTCCGTTCGTTTCGTTTTTTTCTTCTTCTTCGTTTCTTTGTAAATGTGAATATCCCTCGTAATATGTTGTCTAGCTTTTTTGGCATAAATCGTAATGAAATAACAAAAAATAAACACTTAGAACAAACAAAGAAAAAAAAACAAACACATACAAACTCACAAACCCACACCACACTCAATGAAAATATCAATATAAATGTTTGAAGCGTTTTAAGATAAGTTTTCATTTGAAATGTTCGGCGGTACAAACCACAAAACAAAACAAAAACCGTTGAAATGCTTCGCAAATGGATATGTCTACACATACGATTTATTTTAATTTATAAGATGTGAATGAAAGTGAGAAAAGACAACAACAAACCTAAACATTAAATTTTCAGAGGATGTCAACGGATGATAGAAGAAAATGAAAGAAAAGTATGCATATATTTAAACATGATATATGATTATATATTACTACAATAATAATAAACAACTATTATTATTATATGTCTTAATGTAATTGTAATGTGATGAAAGCTTTAAAAGACTGTTTTCTGTAATTAAATTAAACAAATAAACAAGAAAAGAAAATGAAGTGAAAAAAATTCGCAAGAACAACAACAAAATAAGAAAGATAAATCGAAACTGAGTGTAAATCGAGAAAAATCCGAATACAAAAATATGATGATGTTTAGTCTAGAAGCGAAACAGATGATGTATGAATCCAATTCCAAAAAAAAAAACACTCACACTCACTACAGAAAAACACAAAAACCTCTATGATAAGTTGAAATACGTGTGTATCGATTGGATCCATGGCTATCCAATCAAATGAAACCCTGATGTCATAAAAATACAACAACAACTCCCGAGATATAAAATGTAAAATAAACGCCCGAATACCAAGAAAAAAAAATGTCCATCGATTTTTATTTAGTCGGTTTCGTTTTCCTTAGAAAATCGCTTTTCTCCCGTTTATGGTAAGTACTCTTTTTACGAAATACCCATATTCTGACGAGCCTACCCTTTTCAACATGCCCAATCGATTTGAACAAAATTGAAAAACGTTTTTATCCAAACTATTATCATCATAACTCTCGGTGAAGTTTTATTGCCTATTGTTTGTTATCGTTGTTATAAATGATACTTTTTGTTTATTTATTCTCTTTCGCAAATGAATTCGATCTTCTTAGGAATTCAATTAAATAACTTCAATTTACTGAACAAATAGATATACAGCGAATAAACAGCAATTTATTAGGTTGCACACACATTTTGTCCGCATAAAATGTTTCATTCAATTTGTATGCGTATTCCATTGCAATGTTTATTCAATTTCAATTTAATTTTTTTGGTAAGATTTTGTATATTTTTGGTTTGAAATTGTCATATTTTGGTAAGGATTTGGCATTTGGTTTAGTACGAATTTGGTTGGTTTTTGGTATGTATTTTGTATTTTTTAGTATGAAATTAGTAATTATTTAGTAAGAAATTGTTAAAATTTTGGTATGAGTTTGTATATATTTAGTACGAATTTGTTACGTTTTAGTATGCTTTTGAAATAACCCGTTTGTAATTACCTTTAATGCATTCCATATTCCGTCGTTCATTTTCCGATAACCAAAGAGAAAAAAGACCAAGGTGTCTATACATATTTTCCACTCAACAGATGGACATTTTTCAGATTTTTTTTTTCAAATACTATTTGATAAGGCACTTAACCCATTTTTGACAACGCATTGAACAAGGATAATCTATACCTATATCTCGACCCAGAGATGGGTAAGCATGACAAACATACTCATACAGCAAATATTTTAGATTATCTCTTTTTCAAATAATCGACACTTTTAGGCCTATGTTTACCGGGTCCTAGTGAGGTTTACACACAACTTCGATTTCTGGGCTACTTACCAACGTTTGGAAAAACAAATACACATTTTTCGATACACGGGCAAAATTACACTGACGGAAAAAGTGTCACATTGGCATTGCAAAATGGCAAAACTTGAGAAAAAAAAATTAAAAATGAGGAAAACTTTATTAAAACTAAACAACAATCGATGAAAATATAAACTCGAACGCTCGTGAGGACGCAATGAATAAATGCGAGTGAAACACACATTCAAACTGGTATTCATATTTATGTAAGTACTATCGAACGAAACTAGCTTGAATACTGTTTTAAGAAAAAAAAACCGTTGAACTTTCACTGTGCTCTGTTATTATCACTAGAAATGGCATTAATCGCTCGTATATTCTATAAAGGTAATTGAATCGGCTGTAATTTGTTACAGTTTTCATCAAGCTTTGTTGTCTGGTTAGGCAATTTGCACCGATCCTGAGCAATGAGCACAACATTTATAGCTTTGGTATTTGAAAACATCAATTCATTGTTTTTTTGCTAACAAATTAGCATGGGTGAACCTAAAATCGTACAAAACAACCCAAAAATCGTACTAAAAAAATCGAATTTCGATGAAATTACTGGTTCATATACCAATACGTTTACCGGCGTGGTTTATTGCAAAAATGTAGAGTTGTTACATAGTTAGCTAACCATAGTTCATAAGCTGAAGCATAATTGCTGAAATTTAGATAAATTTTGGCATCCTTTGCTCTTGTAAATTTCATTTCAACACAGATGGACTCACGTGCTCAATAGTAATAATATTTCATGAATATGTAATATCTTGTTGACAACATGTCTCGTTCGTGTCGCTGAAAAATGTAAATGGAATCGAAATGAGTGAAAATAAATCAATTTTCATTCGTTTTCGCCACCGTTCAAAGGGAAAAAATCGCTCCTTGGGCGAATATTTGTGGGAGCTTTTTTGGGACGAAGAAGAAGAAGAAGAAGATGAAGAAAGAAATCCGAAAAGCATTGTAACACTTGTGACTGTCACATTATGCTTTCAATTGAGCGATCGCAACTGCAGACAATAAAAATAGTGCATAAACAGTGACAAATGTTGTTTCTTCTTGCCACTACGGCATGTACACGTTGTGTGTGCATGTATCGAGTCACGTACATTGGATATGTATTAAGTGTATTTGCGTCCGGAGTGAAATGCATTTGCAGGCTGCTGTGAGCATCGTTGTCGTCGTCACCGTTATACAACGACAAGACCTTTAATTTTCTCTCTCACTTCGTGCTTTTTTCATCGTTGTCGTCGTCGACGTTGTTGCTGTTGTCGTTGCGATTTTCAATTTGATTCAATGATGTTGGAGCTGGGTAGCTTCCACATCGATTAAACTATATGTATTCATGAGTATGCCATCCAAAACGACACGCTTGAATATTCTGTCGTATCTCTCTGGTTGGGCTGGGATGTATGCTGTTATTTCTTCTCTATTTTTCGCTTCCTCTTCTGTCTCTCCATCATTGCTCGGCTGATCTGCATAGTGCTGCACATTTGTTTGTATTGGGAATGGCTAATTGAATTGACATAACAGCGCGCATGTAAAAATTCTTACTTATTACGTGTTTCCAATGCGAACCGAAATGATGAAGCATCCAAGTAATGCAATTGCTAGCTGAAATCAACTTGCATGAGATTACATTCTTCGCTTGGAATACAGCCGCCGACGCCACCACCATTGCCACCGTCAGACAGCCAGCCAACCAACGTTCATTTCAGCTCTTCCATTCTCTCTCTCTCTCCTTCGCTCGAATGAGTCTAGTTTTGTGCAGAACTTGCTGTATGCGTTATGCAAGGTTTCTTCTTCATCGTCATCACTCTCTATCTCTCTCTCAATGTGAGTGTGTCGTTTTTTGCTTCTGTTTCTCGGTCCCACGCTATATGCGAGATTTTCTTCTGAGCAGACAAAGTCAGACAGTGTCACGTCCCAACTTAAACGTATTCACCCGGATGGTGAGCTCAAGCCATTTGTATTCCTCTTCTATTTCACTGCCTTTTTAATGCATTATTTACTACATTTAGGACCGAAATATCTTGAAAGAAGAGGCCACGTAGTAATAACGACTCTCTCTGTGTGTGCGCGCTCTTTTGTGCTTTGCAACAGACGTTTCGCATTCATTTTCGCATGCGAATGTGTTGTTATGCGTGAAATGTTCACCATATTTTTTTCCCCTTTTGGTAGTTTTTCTTTTATTTTCGCACATTTTTCAAGTAGTTTTACCGGATATTGTACCGACAGTTCTTGAACACATACATAGAGATTTTTATGAAATCACCGGGTTTATTTTGGACGAAAATTACATTGCAGACAACGAAAGCTCAAAAATAGATCAATTGTATATTGTGAGCATTATAAAATGTTCAAATGTACCGTTCCAATCAGAATATTTAGACAACTGATTGTCAGCTCGACAATCCCCGTGTAAGCTCATCATTTTCCGCAGCAAATTTCACTTCCATTTCAAAAATGCAGAAAAAATCCAATGATTCAAATCAACATATTTACTGACGCCGACGATTTTTGAAATAGAAGAAAAAAATGCATTCATTGGATTCTACGATGTGTCCTTTTTCGAGGCATTCTATTCTTTTCCTCTTTCGCGTATAGTATCATTTATCAAGGGAAGAGTCCTTGTAGAAAAAAAAGAGCCGTGAGTCAGCTGCCAAGTGTGATAATTAAATATTCAGTAAAAATGTGTGCAGTTTTTTCTATTCCTTCTTTGTTGGATGATAACATCACCGTATATTCTACCAGCAACGATTCATACGGTCGATTTGCTCACTATATGTAGAAACGTTTACACCAAATTCTTTCCTATAAATCAACTATCATTTGCTAACAAGTCAATGTGAGGATTTTGTTTGAAGTGAAAATGAATGGTTGTGTCGTTTGTTCATGAGTGACATTATGTTTGTTCAGCCATTAATGTGAGTGTGTGTGGGTATTGAGCTCGAAGCGAATTGTCAACAAAGCTGACAAAGTTGCAATTATGTTTTTCCTGAAGTTGATTAAAGAGCTGCTTGCTGCTTGTGATGCTGGCTATACACACACAAAATGTTCATTAATTAAATTTATAGACAATAAGTTGATTATCGTACCGTTCCAATAGAATTAATTCGAATTCGATCAAGTAAATTGTGAGGCGATGAATTGGATGTACTGTACGAAGAAAAGCGGCGCACTGAGGATGTGAAAAATGTGAATATCCAGCCGTTGGTGGTATACCAACTTTTTCTTTATAAGAACATATGCACGAAAAATTTCAATAAGATTCATTTTGGGGTAACTTCATAAAATTGGTTAATAAAAGAATGAAACGGAGAAGAAAGAGACGGAGAGAGAGAGAGAGAGAGTGATTAGACAGAGTGGAAAAGAGTGAGAAAGAGCGCATCAACACACACATACACATAGTAAAATAGGTTTGGTTCAATTCACCAGATCTATTGTTTGCGTGGCGAGGAAGCATTAGTTCATTGGTGTGCACAATCCAGTGATGAGCGAGTGTTTCCAAACGATAACGCATTTTCCATTCGTGTTGACTTTTGTGTTTGATTGACAATATACTATATACACAGACACACACACTCACATGATACAATGGCAAAACGACAGGCGACACACAGAGAAAGAAAGAGTGAGAGGGACACACACACGGTAGTAAGTTAATGTGCAAAGCCTATCATCATTTTCAAAAGCAATGAACTACCCTGAATGAACGCCGTTCATTGTCTGGTATCTTTCGTATGCGATATTTGACACATGGCCATGTGTTTTGATTGATTCCAAATGACAGCGTACAATCAACATTTTATACTCGAAACATTGAAATGCCGTATCAACCAATCGTCGTCTGGCTGCAGAACCATTTTTGATCGATTATTAATAAATGTGAGAGTGTATGAAATGAGAACCATTTCTTCTACGTGTGGCTACCCGACTGGATTATCACAGTGACAGTGAGTATGTACAGACGTTTTGTGTCGCGCCGGGGCTTTGTTTTCGAATACACCGAAGCGACTAAAGTTAACGAACACAATGGAACAATAAGCGGAAAATTAATTATTTCAAGTCGGCGGGGTGGATCTTCGTTGTCGGTTTCGTGATGATAATAAAAATGAGTGTTTATTGTGATTGGAATATGATGATTTGACCACAATTTGATGCACCATCATGATAGCGGCGATAGTGGAGTCTTTTGTGTGACGGCACTCAATATGCAAAGTGCAAAGAAATCATTGACATTGACGTGTCCTCTGTTCACCATTGAAAATATTCACACCATTGTGTGGCGATAGATAAGGAGAGAGAGATAGAGCGAGAGAGGGTGGAAAAGGGAACAAATGAAAGAGAGTGCATTACAACGGAAAAGGACGGATAGGGTGCAATCCTTTTGGATATGTATGTATATATAGTTCAACAACTACTCTACGAGCGAATCTCATCATTTCATGACCGTTAACCTTGCCGCTCCTAAGTCAACGCTAACGAGCAACGAGCAACGAAATCCAAACAATGAACACGCATATAACTCACAATGTCATATCTATTTTTATAGGCGAATACAGGTTTTTATTGCTCGCTGGATGTGTTTATCAAGAAATGGATATAAAAATAATAGATTCGAGCTGTGTGACAATTCTCCAATGCATCATAACCAAACTATAAAATGCATGGCTCGAGGTATGTGAAAATGAGGGGCAGACACACAGTACGAGCATTTCGACTGATATTTACTTTATTAGTTGATGCTTCTCAATGGCCGTTATTGATTTACCACTTCAATAACAGCAGCAACAAAAACAACAACAAACATAAACGCAGCGATACACGAATGAACGACATGAACCGAATGTATTTTCTGCACTCAATTTCGGAACGAGAAAAAAAAACTAACAGCCAACGATCCAATTTGTTGTTTCACTCTCTATCTCCATCTATCGCTCGCTCTCTCTCTCTCTCTCTCTCTCTCTCTCTCTCTCTCTTTCTATCGTCACTCTTATCGACGGGAAAATATAAAGTTTTGTAATAAAATGTAGCGTCACACAATTCGCTGGCCAGTCATAAACGCGAGATGAATCAAGTTAAACTTGAAATAAAAATGAATGACACACAAAGAAATATGCGCTCTCTCTCTATCTCTCTCACTGCGCCGCTACCAACATCATCCAGGGATATTTAATAAAACTGTAACGCACTTTCATACTTCAAATATAAATAAATACGAGTGGAGATGCGCGCGCGCGTGCTCACATTTGCACTCGCCCATGATATTGCGCTGAGTGGAAACGAAATAGAGAGAAAATTACGAGCAACGAAGGAAAACAGTACTCACGGAAAAAAACCCATAACGTACAAGAGAACAAGAGACAAATTCTCATTTTATGAGTTGGAATATGAAAGTGGGAAAAGCGCCCATTCGGTGATGAATGTTTGCATCAATTTATTTAATGAAAAAAGAACCGGAGCAAAAAGCAAATAATCAGTAAATGAAATCGAATGTAATGGATGCCAAAAAAAATTTACGACATTCTTCGTAAATGCAACAACATGCCAGTGTGCGGCACTTCCTCTTTTACTCACTCTCTCGCTCGCCCGTTATGTGTGTGTGAATGTCTTTTTTTCGAAAACTGAAACCGCCATAAAATTATTCATATAATATATTGAATTATTGTTATCATCGGGCGCAACAACGAGCGAACAACACATACACACACACACTAGCATACTAAATATAGAGTAGCGCAAACATAACCGGCTCCCTGGTTTCTGTAGCGCACACATATAAATAAATACTGCAAATAAGCTTACGGCCAGAAACCAGTAAAAATAGCGAACATTCCATAAAAAAAATATGTACGAAATTTTCCAGCGAAGAAAGGGAAATATTTACAATAAATTGTACACAACATATGGAATGATATGACGCTTCCAGAGTAAAGTTTACACGTGTTTCGTATACATTTAATATTAATCGCGAGGGCATTTTATGTTTACCCCCTTCGTCTGTCATTCCCTTTGGCATGTGTGTATGTTTATGTTCTTTATGTTTCCATTTTCGATGCAACAATGACGGCAGCAGCAGCAAAAAATAGACTCTTTTTTATAGCATGGTGGTTTTTCAATTTTGCAAAAGCCTAAAATCAGAAATTCCTGCCGCAATTTATCGTTGAATGCATTGTTCGGGCCTTGGCGCTTAGCTGGGTTCTATAAAGCACTATAGCAATATAGTGTTTGTGACAAGTGAACAACAGCTAATTTGAACATTTTTGTTACAACACCAAAAATAACTGAAATATATGCGCTTCGATATTTTTAGGAAATCAAATACAACTAGGAAAAAAAGAAGCACGAGCCAACCACAACAAAAACCGAACACTCACCACATTCTAACCGAATTTTTTTTTTCGCAAACGGAAAATTTTGCTTTAAATTTGATTTGAATTTCAATACATTGTTCAGGAAAATTCCGAATCGTTCACGAAAATTTTGAAACGACATTAATTTATTAAAATCACATTTGCCGCAAATGAAGAGAGCGCGAGCGACAGAGAGACAGAGATATGAAGAGGGAGGAGGCAAGCAAATCGGATAAAAAACGGTTTTATCGTGTGCTACACAACCACATTGAAACATCACCGCCATGCATAAATGACACATTGCCGAAAAGAGAGATTGAGTGCCCGCCGTGTCGTTTCGTTTCACAGCGAGCGATAGAAGTAAAAAAACCACAAAACAACAACGCAATTTTAGGTGCGGTGTACATCAATTGATCATTGTCATTGGTTGTGTTGCCTGATGTTTAGAATGTTACACAGGCAAATGACCTCTTTCGCTTTGCGAGCACAAGAAACGAGCTTGAAATTGATGTCACGAACCGATAATAAAACATCGAAAACAGATCAAATCGAAATGTCGCTGCTGCTGCTGCTGCCGCCGCCGAATTTCGCATAGAGCAAACCAAAAATCGAATGATCGAACTGCGATAGTATAGTTTGTGATAATGTGAAACTGTTCACACAACCCAAATTGAGTTTGACAATTTCAAATTCGCATCAAATTCCAATTTAGATACGGGGCATGAACAAGAATATCGTCTATAAAATTGTAATTTCGAATGGGGCCATCAGTATCAGCGGATTTCCTAAGAAAATTCTATAAATTACACAATTTCGACGGGTTTCTCAGAAATGATACGGAACAAGAGTCAAAAACCATACTTTGCTATTTATTGGGCGAGGAAATGGCTGTTCCATTCCCGGCGATGAAGCTACAACAACAATAACACGTATTTCCAATGTAAACATAAGACGAGCTCTACTGACACGACGCTTGTGGTGATAGTTGAAGATTTCAATCACATAAGCGTATGTATGGCCGATAATCAAGTAGACTTTCGCGCAAACCGTATAAATCATATGCTAGCGTGTCTGTATTGTGTGTATGTATTGACCGCACAACGTGTGTTTTGTGTATGACCACTAGAGGCAGGTCAAATGTTGTCGTTAGTATGGATTTCATAGCCGCGTTTCCATTCGTCCATTTCGTCGCAATTTTTTCGCATTCGGCTGTTATTGAATACACAAACATATTTCTCTGATGTTGTCTTTGTTACCTAACAGTCAGGAAATATCATGAATTAATCCAGGAATTAATCAGCGTCGACGTTCGTTTTCCTTTTCTCGAATTCCATTCCTAATGACTCTTTCTAATGTTGATTCTAATTATATTTCCATCAACGTAATGTCGTTGGATTTTCTTTTTTTTTGCATAAGGAATTGCTGAATTTGATGCATTCTCAATTTAATGACTACAAAAATTATTCTGAATTAATTATAGCACCTACAAATAGCAACTGATTTCGGTGAGATGGTATTATCGGTCCGAAAACGATCCACGTAAACATTGTTACGAAAATTCGTATACAACCCACCGAGTTAATCATATGTAATTAGCATATACAAAAAATATGGCAGAAACCAATGGCCGAGCAGGAAGAATTCATAATTAGCAGTGTTTAATTCAGATAAATGAATTTTATCTAGATAAAAACCCGATAAGACCTAATTTTTGTGTTTTAATCTAGATAAAGATAAGATAAGATATTTATCTTATCTTTTATAAAAAAGATAAGATTATCTTCAATTATCTTCAGATAAAAAATGAGATAATTCTTGGTTGTTTTTTCTAAATAAAAAACTAAAAAAAAAGCGTAAAAATCTCAAAAAATATTTCTTTCGATATTTTTTTCGTTTTTAACTCTCAAAATGCACGAAATAAAATTGATTTTCAGATATTTTTTACACGTGTAAAAAATAAGATAAAGATACGATATTTTGACGATTTTCTGAAATTAATCTATTATCTTTGTCCAAACACTGATAATTAGTGGGAAAAGGAACACACACACACACACACCTACAGCTTGGGTGGACATTGAACAAAAAGAAAATGTCTTTTGCCATTGAATTTATCGACAGCAAAAGAATTACTCGGAAAACTGAACAAAAAAAAAATGCTCGAATAAATAACGATCCACCTATTTTAACGAAGGACATAAATGCGTGAAATACCGTTACAAAAGGCGACAATTCGAACAAAAAAGACCAATCTAGAGGACTTGATAGAATAGTGTGCAGTGTGCACACCGCAACGCACACATATTAGTGCCAATAAATTGCTCGAATTAATCTATTTTGACGTAGACATTATCATAAAATATTCATAAATCCACATGCAATTTACTCATAATGATAAACGAAACCGGGCCGGACAAATACGTCACTCGAAATATTGAAGCGATACGCTTCGACGATTGACTCCAACGAATAATACTTTATTGCTTAATTAATACACTAAAAGCCATGTTCGTGCGCTCGTTCTCTCTTTTCTTTATATAAAAAAAAACTACAGCAACGCCAGAACAATGTCGCAATGAGAAAATAAACAGTGAACAACAAACAACGAACATGAATTCTTATATGAATTGAGGCGAGCAGTGCGTAAACGTTCTTTTTTTTTCATTTCTGTTTGCATCGTCCCCATATATTTCGTATGTACATATAAATGTATGTATTTTATTTGAGAACCAATTACTTTAATTACGGCATTGATTGTATACTCTTCAAAACAATACCGCGATGCTCTTAAAATGCCATCGGCCATTAAAAGGCGGCAACGTGAAAACGTGTGTTATATTTATGTACTGTACGTATGTATCATGCTTTCATCAACAACAATAATACTGTTTACAACGAGAAAAAGCAATGAGCAATGAGCACTCTCTTCGTTCATTCATTCACTCGATGGTTTTTTTTTCTTCGTTGGTTCGGTTCTGTTTGGTTCGTTTTCTTGACGTTCATGTGCTGTTTTGTACTATTGTTCGTTCACTCCGAGCGGAAAATGTGATTTCCTTTAATCATAAAGTTTTTTAATTTAGGCCATTAGCCGACATCCAGTAACGGATGTTCCTGTGTATCAGCGCGCACTTTCTCTTTCCCTCTCTGCCCTCTCACTCGCTCTCTCGCTCTTTCATTCTGCTCTCTCTCTCTCTCTTACTGTATGTATGTTATGGATTGACCGGATTTTTATCGCAAATATGCTCTCAATTGCAATCTTTACCGAACTTTGCCCCACCACACTCTAAAAATAGCTGTGTGTGCCGCAGGCAACAACAACGCGCCTTCTCTACAATTGGGCACATCGAAAGCGAGATAGATCTAGCTATAGAGAGAGAGAGATAGAGAGAGAGAGAGAGAGAGAGAGAGAAAGAGAGAGTGAGTGTTCGGGAAAGAAAGAGAAGAAGATCAAAACATTCTCTAAGTAAAGGATGCGATGATGAAGGGAAAAAAGAGAAGAAAAAGAAAAGAATTTAAATGAAATACCAACGGCAGGCGAGAGAGAGAGAGAGAGAGAGAGAGAGAGAGAGCATTAGACGAAACAACATAACAATGAAATTGCCATTTTATCTATCTTCAACATTCAAAATTCCACTGTGATGAGAAGCATTCAAGACGATGTCCAAGTTTTGTACACCATCCCCACGTGCACACATTGTGTTCAACTTTTCAATGTTCCATTGATTTTGAACTAAACTTGTAACCGTATTCATGAATGTGCGCTAAAAATATTGAAATTTATTCAATTCACGGAATTTTTTTTGATTTTCAATTAAATAAACATAATTAATTCCAAATACCGAATTTCATGACGTACAAAAGCACAGACTATTGAATGTCGAATGCCTTCAGTCGTTTGCTAAAAATAAATCAAATTTCAAAGCATTGAAGGTTTCAAAACAGAAACGACGATCCAACCGCAACAAAAAGAAAAACAACAAACGCAATAGAACAACATGTGCCCGTCTGTGCCTCACCAATAGATATGACAAAAACACAAACTTCCCTTCAACTTTGGCAAATCTCGCAACAAGCAAAAAGAAATGGAACACTTTCAAACACTTTTTTGTCTGCGTGGTTAAAATTTCAAAAATGTGTCTCGTTCAATATCACTTGGACCGAAGTTAAAAATGAACAGTACATAAAATTCGGTTCGATAAGCGTCAAACTCAAAGCAGTTAGATTGGACAATTTTTTTGCCCTCAAACTCATACTTTGTTTCTGCTGACTCAGTGGGCTGTTCTTGTTCGACCTTCCTTGATTGAAGTGATTTCTCATCGAGCCAAAAGCCATTTTCATTCTTTTTATTTTATTTTTGTTGTTGTTGCTGATGTTCATGTCGTTGGTCGGTTTTGCTGCGAGTCTAAATAGCCGGATTCATCGAGTAAATGGTACATGTGCAAAATCCGATGTCGAAGTCAAAATACGAATATTGGATGGAGAATAAATGAAAATGGCAAATCAAGACATTCAATAGTCTTGTTGATTTGACTGGGAAAATCACCACGACTCATTTTCGACGGGGGAATGTTAATCACTTACACATTCATTGAAGCCAAACAATGGCGATATAATGACTGAATCATTCGTAAAATTTTCGTCAAGATAAAAGCGATGGCGGCAACGACAGCAAAAAAGAGACAGAGACACCAACACAGGGAGAGAATGCCAACTGAGCATTCAGATGGAAAGAGATGGCAAAATGAGCGTTTTCGTATAATTTTAGGCGTTTGCGGAAAAGCAACTCTAGATTAACAATAATTCGAATTAAATTGATCAAAATCAGCCACCACACCACACCCACCAATAATATCCTCGTAAACGACAACGACGATGAAAAAATAATAATAGAAGTAGGAATAAAAAGCCGCTTGACGACTACCATTCGGTGTAATTGGCATAATCAAATTTGTATAAAACGAAATCATGTTGTAATAATTTGACGTTTCTCCTAAATGTTCGCCTATTACATTAGCTGTCGGAATTTGTGCAAAGAAGAACATACACACACGCGATCCACCATCGGATAAAAATACGCATTTAAAATAAATTGTAAAAAGAACGACGCACAGGAAATTCTCGAATAAAGTAAAAGGTTACAACAAAGTCCTACCGTATGTACAGGTACACACAGTTCAAAAAACAAAACAAAAAACAAATTGGGGTGGAAAACGATGCATCCGAAGCTGAAACAGAAACCAAATAAGCGAAGGCTTGAAAATTAAGTCGAGGCAATAATACGAACGTGATTATTATTGCAGTTAAATCCAGACGGCGTCAGCCCAAACCCCACCTCCTGCCACCCATCAACATGAATGCAAGATAATATTGTAATAAAATTAGAAGTTAGCATGCGAATGAACCGAACGCAAACACATATCACAAGCAATCATACATCGAAAATGTGCTCTTTGGCTAAGCGACGAATGCGACCTTAAATTGTTGATGAGACGGCATGAGAAATGGCACGCAACGCGCAAACTAATATTGCTGTATTTACGCATTTAATTGGCCATTGTATGCCGTGCAGCATGTACCTGCCACTCTCTTTCTGGATATGGCGTGTACTGCCATTTAAGCAACATATTCACCGTTTGCATTTTTCTTTTTCTTTTCATGTGGCATCATTTGCATGAGCTTTTGTATCGCTCATCGTTTATCGTACAGAGTCCCCTCGGTTTTTGATGTGCGAAATTCTCTCCGACACGCGTTTCATTTTTTGTTGTTGCTATTGCTCCTTTAAAACCCTCCAAAAAAAATCTCTCGCAATAAGTATTGTGTTTCCAGTTAATTGCAGCCCGTATTCATTCGACCTTTATCCATTGGATCATTATATGGTTTAATTGTTAATAAAATGATATTAAAGCGGATAACTCTTCCTTTCTCTCTCTCTCTCTCTCTCTCTCTCTCTCTCTCTCTCGTTCACACCCGTACTCTCCGAAGTCATTTGTTTCGATCTGGAATAGTGCGTTTGCACTACACCTTCTGCTTGTCACTTTTTACGCTTGAAATGCATTCAGAGCGCATTGCACAAAGCAAAAACCACAGTATCTCACTTTGACTCTGTTTCTGTCTCTCTTTCCTATTTGCCATGCTCCATTTGTCATATTTACATTAGTTAATGTTACTTTAAAAACTTTGAAATTTGAATGAGAAGTGGGATGGGGGGATTTTGTTGCTGTCTGCCGTTAAAACATTCTGTACAAGTTCTCTGTGGAAAACCTCCATCTTTTTTTTTATTATTATCGCACGCAATGAGGCTGATATTATCATTAAAAGTCTTGAAATAAAAACTTTATAAGCCACACACCATTTCGAGCGAGAGTGAAATTTTATTTCAAGTTGTAAAGGAGGTGAAACTCATCACATGAATGTTGTATCTCATGGTTAACTGTTTATTATTGCGACTTGCACTACTGTGTGTGTATAGCCACAAATCGTTTTATATGGTTTTCTCTGTGTAATTCTGTGTGTGTACAACGATAGTCATTTCGCTGTCTTGGCGTAATGAGTTGAATTTAATTTGGCTCGATGCATTGATTTTGCAGGAAAACAATTTGTCGTTGCATTCACCATTCACACGGCTCAAACAATAGATTGCCGTCAATGGAAGCAACGCCAACGATGATGATGAGTAATAAGGAAGCAAATATACGACCAGGTAGCGTGCACTATCAAATGAATTATAAGTCCTCATTATGCAAAGCATTTTATCGGATTTGCGCGCCCAATTTTCTTTTTCGTTTTCATTATTATTTCCCCACGGTCGAAATGATTTTATGAGGATGATAATTTGCCTCTAATGCGATTAACCACCGAATGTTGGATTGTTTCGGTTGACTTTAATGCGACGGCGACGACGATGGGGCTCCGAAGGAAAGATCAAAGGCGAAATATTACGATGCAGCAGCACAGCATGGCTAAAACTATTCATAGTATTTAAATATGGTGCAAAAGGCCCCTTCATCAGTGTTGAATAAAGGGTGCGGAACGCATTTGTATTGAAGCAGAAAATCCTTTAATTTATTATGGAATATTGAACGTTGTCTTGGCTCACGTTTTAAATACACATATACACAAGGAATGTCCAAGAGTAAGAGAAAGAGAGAGAGAGGGGGGGGAAGGAGGGAGAAATGTGGGGAGGTAAAGAGAGTGACTACGTTTGAAACCGGTAGCATGCGTGTATTCATACATTTCGAGCCAATTACGTAATTTAGAATGCAAAGAGAACCATGCTTCAGAAAACTTAATGCCACAAAGGAAAATCGCTCAAAACAGCGAACAAACAAAGTTCCATTCGAAAACATACTAGGAAGAATGAACCTCTTTGCACTCACGCACACATACACAAAAACACTGGAAACAAGACTGCGACTGGGACACTGGATGTAGTATGGAAGAGAAAAGCGACGATAAAATGAATTCACAAGAACAAAGGTCATACAACAGAAACTACGCCGCCAGGAGTAGTATTATACGTTTATTTTATTATTTCTTCGCCACGCATACATTTAGTTTTCTTCAGAAAACCGCCAACATCAATTACATTCGTCACTGTCAATAGAAAGTTTCTAATTATTTTATGGCGCTTTGACATTTTTGCCAAGGGTCACGCTTCGAGTGCCGGCTGCCGAGAGGAAATTGCCATTTAGAACAAAATGATTGAAGAAGAAGAGGAGAGAACATAGAGTGCGACAACGCAATAGAGAGATTGAGTTTGTTGTTAGAATGGGACGAAGAGAAACGAAGTGAAGAGAGTGCGTGTATGTGTGTCAAGGAAGGAGCCAAAGGTTTGTGATGTGCACAAGTCGATTTGCAATATTCCATAAAATCGAACCAAGTGCAAACTTTTTAAAATTCATTTTAAAGTTTCAACTTTGCAAATAGTCTTTTAAATGTCGTGCATCCTCGTGATTGTTTACCCGAATGGAAAATTTCGAAACAAATGGAAAACTTCATTAACTGGCAAATTCGATGCCAAACTACGATTTAGTGGAAAAATGAAAATATCCGGATACTTGTTGGGTGTCACACAACGCACGAACGATACAACGAACTTTGCTTTCCAGGCTCCCTATACCGTTTAAAGACCTTCATTGATTGTTTTTTTTGCGAGTATTAATCGATGTTTTATTTCGATTTCATCGATTTTGGACTGGCAAACTTTTAACAAATATTTTTGTATTACTTTAGAAGTGAAGAAGAAAAAAATCGCTTGTCTATTATTTGAGTTAATTACATGTTCTCGTGCAAGCGGAAAAATGGGAAATGGTCCCAAGAGAAAATACGCAAGCAAAAACAACAAAGTATCGAGAGAGAGAGTGTGTGTGTGTTTGTATTTTTTTTGCTTTCCATTTTTCGGATGGAAAATTGCTTACGATCGACAAAAGAGCATTATTTGTTCAAGGGAGAAAGTTATGCGAAGAAAACTCAATGGAAAATTCTGCTGATCATAGCTCTGCTTCGAGACGACCGAATCGATGTGTTTCAGGGGAGTAGAAGAGAAAGGTGAGAGTGTTCTTAAATTGATTTATGGCTATTGTTTCTTTTCTCTTTTTCTCACTTTATCCGGCACATTTTTACTCACAGTAATCAAGAGCAATTTTGCACCCCGATGATAGCTAGCGCAAATAATTCCGAATGTGCATAAAACCGATGGAAAACATTTTGCAGTTGGCATTTTGTTTTTTTTTTTTGTTGAAATGGCAAAAGTAAAACAAAAGTAGAAAAAAATATTAAAAATGGTCGAATATGCAAGAAGCCGGTAAGAAAATTTCGCTCTGGGAGCCTTTGGGCCAATGAACTCTGGCAAAAGCGACGATAGAAGAAATGAGCAACAAAGTGGCATGCTGCGACAAACAAAATAATGGCCAAACAATAGGAATGAATGCAGTTAAAAAACAGAAAAGAGAAATGACTTTATATTAAGTCGCACTAATTAAGTGTTTCAGCAAATGACTCGAGCATGCAGAAAGAGGTAGCCAGGAAGAAAGTCAAAGATACAGAGGAAAACCAGCTAGCAAAAGCAGTGGGCGGTGAAGGCTGGAACGGGTTCAGTAAATTATAAATTATGTCAACAGAAATTGATAATAAATGCACACATCAGTATTATTGCTAGATATAATTTGTGCTGAAGCTTCAGTTGTGTGGCGTGGCCATTGTTGTGCATGTACTATATTCTGTGTCGTGTTTGTGCTCTTGACTTGTTCGCCTTTTTGTGCAGCGATGCGGCTTTCAGTGCACAGAGTCTCGTCGAAAATCTGAAGTGAGCCAAAAACACAACAAAGACATTCAAATTGCAAAGTAAAGACCAAACAGTGTAAGAGAGTAAAAGAGAGCGAGAGAGATGAGATGAGGAAAAAAGCCATATAAACAACGCAAACGAGATGTAGCGTCAACAAAAATGCTTTCTTATGCGGTAGTGTCATAGACGCGCACAATCTTTTATTGCATTGAGAGTCACAAGTAGCTTGGCATCAAATAAACACCGAGTGCTAGTCAGCGAGCAAACGACTCGAGACCAGACACAAGCACATAAAAATCTATCCTGCCAACAAGAGCAAAGCTCTGGGCATGAACACTCTTTTTCACAAATGGATATGAAACGAAGCTCAACAACGACCGTAACCATTAACAACGGCAATTACAAAAAGCTAAACATAACAACAGCAGAAAAAAAATGCCATATATATTGCGAAATGTGCTCTCTTCGCCGCTATTTTTTTCTCTCTCCTATTCTTCTTCTTCTTCGTCTCTCATCCCTATCGACGTGCTTTGGTCTTTCTTTCATCTTGGTTATGCTTTGTTCCTTTGTGAGTTGGAGGTATGCGTACAAATAAAGAGAATGAGGCGAAAAAAGGCGAAACGTTATGATGATGATGATGATGATGATGATGATGGTGTCACTGTCATGCTGCACATGAACACGAACAAAATTGGTTGTTCATTCATCAAAAGAATGAGCAAAGCGATTCCATAATGCGACAGGGAGCGATGACAATGGTTGAGCAGCGTTTGACTTTTAACCGAAACCATGGCAATTAGCACAACTTAAAAATGGAAACAAACAACGATAAACAATAAACTCTGAAGTGAACACTTTTTTCTCGCGCAACACGGGCATAGTCTGCGTCATATTTATGCAACCAATTGGTTGGTGGTTTTTTCTCGACAATTTTCTGTCGTCGACATTTAGCGTCTATTTCTAAATACAGGAAATTACCATAAACGAATCAATGAGCTATTCTAAAACGTTAAGCGCAAAAAAGATTGGACGGAAAATTTGATAAATTTTTTGCGGTGTCTTCGTCTATCTTCATGTGACAGTAGCCGTAAAAGTAGCAATAATCACTACCAATTGGATTGTCGACCTTTGGGTGAACAATCACAGGCCGAAACTTGTTGAAGGTGAGCATTAGTATGCACGTATCGTCCGAATTGAATCATTTTGAATGTCGTTATGCCACTAATGGCTGATGGTCGGCACCAAAACACATTTCATCTATGAATGAGAGTGAGATAGAGAGAGAGAGAGAGAGAGAGAGAGAGAGAGAGAGAGAGAGAGAAAGCAGAAAGGTGTAAATATTGAGTCATCTTTTTTTTTTAAATGCTCATGCGCTCCATCCCAAATTTCGTTACATCGCATGCAATCTGTACATACTCGATGCTCGCCCTCCTTTTTTATTCGTTCTACGTGTATTCCCCCATCGCAGCCACAACGTAAATTCATTAGTTTTCAGTGTGATTCGTTCGGCTTGGCACCGACTGAAATGAATCCAAAAGTGACGAGCATTAATTTGATTACAGCAAAATCATTTTTAAGTGGGTGCAGGCGGCTCAACGGGCCTTCCCGTTTTTGCATGCATATTCAATTTCTTTTTTCTTTTTTTTTTCTCACACTCATTCACTCTAGCTCGCCGACATCTCGTCAGCATTTCACTCGAAAATTTCACACAAAACTTGACTTTACGGAATGGCGGGCGCAAGTGCGCGTATCCCAACAACGATTTTACGCTGTGCCATTTGATATTGTCGTTCTCACATAATTAAACATTGACATTTATTGAAAGTTAGTTTATGCGTCAAGTGTAAGATTAATTTTCCGTGAGTTTGCTCACTCGTTAGATCCATAACTGTACCGCACCGGTTGGTTGGCTCTGGGCGTGCGAGACAGCACTTCGAAATTGTACTCGGCACCCGTACCAGCACAGTGGCGCACACAGGTACAGGGACACACATAGCGGTTGCAAAAGTGGTGGATGAAATAACATCAATAATTCAACAGGAATTGCTGCTGTTGTGCGAATGCCATAAAATTTGATGGCGTGTTTAACTATAATTACTCTTAGTTGTTACATCTATCGTTACATGTCGCCTTGCATTGCTGGAGCAACTGATTTTGTTGTGTCGCTTGGTCTCCATCACTCTGCTCATTCTCGTTGCACAAGCCATCACATTTTCGGTGATGAACAACTGAACAGATTTTTCATCAAAGCCGTCGACAAGACTGGCGAAGAGTGAGCGAGCGAACGGTACAGAGATAGATAGATTTGGTCAAACTGATAGAGATCAACAGTTCGACGAAATGATTTATTGTGTACTAATGCTTTTGATATGCATGCATTCCTTTATACGTAGCATAATCTGTGTCTTGCCTATATCGTCATTGCTTTGCACAGCTTACAGCTTAACATTTGCCATTCACTTTTTGATTAGAAAATGTTACCGATGGCCGGATTAATGACTTTTCCCGCAAACACAAGCATCAACAACCGTTCGAAAGCTCCCTTTTTTCCGGCTAAATCCCTGTCCTGTTTATTCACACACTCAAACCGATCGTCGTTGTCGTTATTGCTTTTTCAAAAATTGAAAGCACACACACATAACTCTCGTTACTGAATTATTGCTTTTTGCGTTAATGGAGACAATGATAGATGATCATTACATGCCGTTGGAAATGTGTATGCGCCACCGAGTAATCTATTGCAAACGGAATTTCTCTAAACAAACAATGGGCCAACGGCATAGATGTTCTGGAATAGGGGTTTGAGAACCCAAAATTACCCTCTCTGAACAAATTTTTATTCTCCCAAAGTGTTGCTTCTCAAACGTACAGTGTTTTTCTTTGTGTTTACATTTTTAAATACTATCCTCACCTTTGAAAAGAGAAACCAGAAGAAGAAGTAGAAAATTACTCAATCTAGAAATTTAAATCACCTCTTGAATTGTTCACTTACTTGTGGAAGGCTTCACATCGTCTGTAGCTACATTATACATCCGCCCTGTTCCGAAAAGGGATGAAATATTTCCCCGTAAGCCGTGGTTACGGGTTCCATTTGACGCCTTTGTTCCTCATTCAATCACATTACCGTTGACAATAGGAACGTAAAAATTTAATTTTTGTCGCAAAAATGTCAGCTTTTTTTCCCTTTGTGTGGCCATCAAACAAAGTCGACCAGCTTGCTCCAGTTTCCATTTTTTTCTCTCTTTTGTTCACATTCTCATCATGATCGCGCTTCATGGTTTCCTCTGTTGAATCGCCCAAAATCAATCCCATTACTTTTGTGTGTGCCAACAACGGTGAATTTTATTCATTGCATCAACGTTCACATAGTAAAATAAAAACCGTGAAAAAATCGGGCTTCAATTGACGCTTTATTTATTTAAATTTATACCTCAAAGTAAATATCAACGGGGAGCTGAATGAAAAGAAGGAAAAAAAACCGAATTCCATTTTTAGTGTTGAAAAAAATGACATTTTAATTAATTAACATTCGGAAACGGTTTCCATTCACTTGCAAAAATGATTAAATTTTTTTTGATTGTATTTTTAATTGCAACGAAATTAATATATTGGAACGTATAAATTAAGCGTGAAATTCGCATTTTTTCTGTCTTTCTTTCACTTGCTCCCGCACTGAGAGTCGCATTTTTTTTTATTTTCATTTTTTTGGTGTCGCTCGATTCTGCTTCAAAGTATCGAAAATGATTTCGCTTCGTTGATTATGTCTTTTGTGATTGCAAAGTCAGCGTGTGACAGGTTTTCAACAATGTCGAAATGATCGGTGTTTTCAATCATGACCAAACGATAATTTGGATACTGATGATGGGCGAGCAAACGTTCCAAACAGTATGATTGACCAACCAATTTTGGTGCATCGTCTGTACCAACATATAAATGAATGGCTGTTGCATCGCTACGTGCTGCTGCTGCGACGGCAGCCCATTTATCGAAGTCGAATAGCATCGGCGACAGGCGTAATACATTGTTTTCATCAAGTGACAAAATATTATTCGGATTGACCGTTGGCATGTATTGGAGCTCGAAAACATCGTATACACCGGATATCAAGTACAATGATTTTACAATTGGTGTCAGCGGCGGTGATTGTTTCACAAGATTATCAAACAAGCATGTGGCCAAATGTGCCCCGGCAGAATGCCCACCTAGTTGGATACATCTAAAAGAAATTGCAGAAAAAAAAAACAGAAAAATACAACGATGTGACATACGTACTACATGTGTTAAGGATATGTATTTGTGTGTCTCTGTGTGAGTTTTCTATGAAAATGTGTGTGTGCATGTGACAATGGCCATGGCGTATTCAAATAGGAAATGGTCTGATGGGCATCGACATTATTTTTTGCACCAAAATTAATCGAAAAGCTTGCAATGAAACGAGTGAGGAAGAGAAAGTGGACAACAAAAAATAGCACCTACCTCGTTCCTATTGACATCGCATAATTTACGATCGAAATGCCAGCTCGTTGGATCTGATCAACCAATTGTTCCAATGATATATTCGGGCAGAGATCGTAATCGAGTACAATCACTTTGTGACCTGCTTTGTACAACGGTTCCACCACATATGCACTAACGGTTTTGTCTAATTCCTGCCAATATCCGCCATGAATGTAAATAAATATCGGCGCATCTGCAAATAACAATAAAAATGCAACCAAAAACCGAACCAGAGAGAAATAGAGATGGCCATATAGGGACAGCAAGTGAATTGGTAGAGGTTGAGAGAAAAATGGTAATGGAAACTGTTGAAAAAGTGGCGAGAAAACGATCAGCCGGATGCATGTGTAAAAAATCGGAAGATGGTCATAAATTATGCAAAGAATGCATCGAACGAGAGAGTGAGAGTGAGAGTGAGAAAGATAGACACACACACATAGAGAGGGAGAGAGAGAAAGACAGGGAAGAAAAAAGATGTCACAAGATGAAAATGGATGCAAACAACCAATTTTAATATGTAAAATTATTATTGAACCCGAGTTGAAGTGTGAGGAATATGTTCGAAGCGGAAATTCAGTCGCGTAAATGGAATACTTTACACCCAAGCATCCCGTTTGATTCACATCTTTTGTCACATAAAAAAGTTGCATCGGTTATCTCATGAGAAGGAATATAAGTCACGCACACACACACACAACGAACAAATGCCATCGTATTTAAAATACTCTAATGCGCCCGATTTACAAGCGAACGAGAAAAGATCCATTTTTCCTTCACACACACACACTCTCTCTCTCTCTCTCTCTCTCTCTCTCTCTCATCTATAGATTTACAGGCATTAACATACTAATGTTATTAATTACTAACATATTATTAACGGGGCGTTAATAACTCAAACATAACATATTATTAGATTAATAAGATCGCCATTTTATTAAAAAGTTAATAAGATCCATCTTATTATTATTAAGATAATCTTATTAAAATATTAATAAGAAAATCGGATTTTATTAACCAATTTTCAAAAAAAATTGCGAAGAAAAGTTTCATACTAAAAACATATCAAATATCGTCAGATGCATTTTTCTTCAATATTTCGTCGTTTGACGATATTTGATATGTTTTTAGTTTGAAACTTTTCTTCGTAATTTTTTTTGAAAATTGGTTAATAAAATCCGATTTTCTTATTAATATTTTAATAAGATTATCTTAATAATAATAAGATGGATCTTATTAACTTTTTAATAAAATGGCGATCTTATTAATCTAATAATATGTTATGTTTGAGTTATTAACGCCCCGTTAATAATATGTTAGTAATTAATAACATTAGTATGTTAATGCTTGTAAATCTATAGATGAGAGAGAGAGAAGATAGATAATAAGATGGATCTTATTAACTTTTTAATAAAATGGCGATCTTATTTATAATAATATGTTATGTTTGAGTTATTAGAAATTTTCCGATATTTTGGTTATTAACATATTAATAACATATCGAAAATGTAAATCTATACTCTCATCTCCCTATCGATTGGGAAAGCACCAACGAGAACCGAAAAAAATGAATGTGTACAAATAAATGGAAATGTGCAATAAAAAAAAGCAATTTAATACCTTTGGGTAAATCAATGCCATAAATATCGAATGTTTCATTTGTAAATGTCTGGCCGTATTGCACTGTCTCGAATTGTATCGCTCTTCTTACCCGTTCGCTTTCTGCAATGACATTTTTTGCATATAACCAACACCACACCGTCACCACCATCGTCCAGAAGTTGCCGAGTTTACATTCAACATAAAGTACAAAAGAAAGAGAAAATGAACAAAAAAAAAACTCGAAATAAAAATGAAATCAAATAAAAAGAAACAACGACAACAGCCAAAAATGAATTTTGCAAGAGAAATTTTTTCCACTTCACGAAATATCGAGATTATTTTTAATATTTTCGTTTTTACAATTGACAATTGAAGTTTATACTTGATTTGATTGAAATTCTGATTTCAAATAAATATGAGCTAATGCCTTCGGTTTATGACCAATCAAGATCTTCGGTTGATTTAATGGGAACAAAGAAGTTTCATTGAAGAAAAAAAATCCGATCAGATTCTCACATTTCCATCCTACCCTCCGCCATATATGTACGTTTTTTCTATCAATTTTTCTTTCAATAAACAACTAGTAGCGTTTATGTTTACAGTTTCGGTTTTATTCCGATGACTTTTGTATATTTTTTGCTGGCGTTGTAGTTGTAATTCAATTCATTTGCTTTATTAATGCTTTTTTGGCATGTTCAACCTAGCCACTACAAACATTTCTGTTCACTTAGTTTTTATTTAATAAAATAAACCGTTTGATTGCAAATTTTGATGCTTTATTTGCAAGTTTCCAGTGAACATACACCGACAAGGCAAAAACGTGACAATTTTTGTCAAAGCGCGAAATCGAATCGATTGAAATCAGCCGCTGTCTATTTGTTTTTTTTTTTTGTGTTTTCAATTATCCACAAAAAAATGGGTTATGTGTTGTTTATCAGATAGAACTTACGTACACTATGATAAACACAATGGACTTTTGCTCCCTGACCACTCAGCAACAGCAGCATCAGGAGGAGGAGGAGAAAAACCAACAAACATACCTACTCTCAGAGGCACAAATACCCATACAGTACAACCGATCTTTGTTTTGTTGTTGATTCATATTAATTTTGTAGCACAATTTATGGACTGCATTCATTCGGTATCATGTGTACCGTTTCCAGTCATCCTATTCGATGTATATCGGATACATAGAACTCTGCTCATTTCTCTATCTGTCGCTCTATTCTGTGTGTCTGTCTGCTGTGCATTGACGCAGGCCATATCGTTTTTCTTATGTTGATGCATTCGATTTCGGTGGCTTTTTTGGACCATGGTTAGATATTTCTCGTTGTTGTTGCTTTCTCTCTCTCTCTCTCTCTCCCTCTCTCTCTCTCCCTCTCTCTCTCTCTCTCTCTCTCGCTCGTTCACAAACTGCATATATATGGGTTCGAATATATAATGGGTGCTTGTTTTCAGTTGCTCTCCTGACTGTCATCGTTTTAATTCAAACCAAATCGACCGATCAGATGCAAAATCCACTTTGTTTGTAGATAAATGTACGATTTCTTTTTTCCGAATTCACAGTTTGGCAAAGTGTGATAAACGCAGATTTTGTTTGTTGATAAAACAAAGAGAATAATTTTTTGTTACCAATTCGATTAATTTTCTCGTTCTTCATTCCAATTTGAATTTTTCAGGTTCAAAGTGGAAAAAGTGACCTGCTTTCATTAAATTGGGAATGAATATGCTGATTTTGATACTTTTTAGTACACTCCTTTGTATCGCATCACAAATGTGAAATATGCAACATTGGAAGGCGGTCACTCGCATGTAATGTACACACATCCGAATATTTGCCAATGCAATGTCGCCTCGCATGTATTGTATTTTTTTTCTCGAGAGTGGACGAGTCGGCGAAGAAACATTAAGAAAAATTGGAAATTCTTACCACTTTTCGTAAAAGCAATGTGTTCACTCAAGACTTGTTCCCGCGTTGAGTAACGTTTCGACCAAAACGACGGTTCGAACAATTTAGCCAACGATTCAATATCCAATCGATTGTCCATTTTGTTGGTGTTGCCTGCTGCACACACACCCACACACAAATAATGTAATGCTTTTTCGTTTGTCGGATGCTGGAATTGCTGTGGCACACTACAAAATGATGGGGCACAACAAAATGAGGTAAACTTCCACACCGGGACAACAGAGCGCCGAGAGTCAACGCAGAAAAAGAGTAGACGTGAAGCGCAGCTCAATGGATGTTTTCAGCTGAATGCAATATGTGACACCAATCTTCTTCTTTCTCTCTCTCTCTTCCTTTCGTCCTATGTGTATGTTTGTTTTTTCACTTTTTTTTTCTTGTGGCAGTTGTTTCATTCGCCTTGTTATTTATCGTTTGTTCTCCAATTTTCCGTCGCGCTCTTATTTTTCAATTTTCGTTCGATTCCCGTTTTATTGAAATAAATACGACGATTTATAATATACACGATGTTCGGCCATTTGTTTGTGTACTGGCATTCGAGCCAAACGCGCTGCTTCTTGATATTCTCTGTTTTTCTCGCTGCCGCCTGTCTTTCAGTTCGTTCGATCGGTTTCTCTCTCTCTCTCTATTTCTTCCGCTCTTCCACTGATTCGCCCAATTATTTTTCGGCGGTCGCTTCTGAGTTGTCTTTTCTTATTTCTTGATTGTATCTTTTTCTTCTTCTTTGATCGAGATGTTTCCTTCGCCGTTTCTTGTTCAAACACACAAACACAAGTTGCAAGCTGGTTTCTTGTTTGAAAATCAATTTTAAACTAATTTCACAGCAAATTTTTGTGTGTGTGTGTTTGTCGAATGGTTTCGTTTTTAAACAGAAGCAACAAAAAAAAATGTCGTTTTAAATTCACTATCAAATGTATAAACACATGGGCATTAGAGCGCACTCGCGCAACCAACAGATTAGCTAAATTGAATTTGGAACTTTGAACAATACACAACACACAAGCAAACCGAAATGTTATATGCATGAGCACTAATGATAAAGTGATTGCGTCGCAATGAATTCACAATTAGACGTGCTGCGCTCAACCGAAATAGAATTAGATTAAGTTGTTCATGATGAGAAAAAGCGAATCAGCAAGAGAGAGAAAGGGAGAGAGAGAGAGAGCGAGCGAAAGAGATAGAGCGAAGAGCAAAAAACTACACACACAACAAATTGAACTGTGATACGAACGGTTTCTTCTGCGATAACAAACCGTTTAGTGAGTGGCAGCAACAATCACAATTTAATTTATCAGTTGTGTTGGAATCGAAAATGATAAAGCTAAACTGAGACAAGAAGCAGAGCGAAAAAAAAGTTGTTGGTTTTATTTTTTTTATCAATGTCTGCTCCGCACGTCTTCTTTTCCCACATGACAAATTATATACTGAATCGAAATCTAAATCATTTCACACGCAGCTGAAGTTCAACGGCTTGTCGTCCAAAGCGAACTCAAAGTCAATGTAATAATAACACATAATGAATGTGAGAATGAAGCCATCTAAATTTCATGTCATTGAACTGAACGCAGAAAAAAACAAACAAACAAAAAAAGCAGCAAAATAGTGTGAACAAAGTGAAAATGAGACCGATATCAAACGTATTGACATATTAATATTTTAGTGGAAATTGCGGCTCATTCACAGATGTGTGTATGTTTGTGTATTGGGGATGAGTAATTTGATGTATGTGGTTCAATCGGTTGTAGCATGCCTGACAGGCGAATGGAATGCAATTCGGTTTATTGACGAACATTTTTCGTCAATTCATCAACGACGAAAACTTTCTATCAACAATAAAGAACGAAAGAGACAGAAAAACGCACACATCCAACCACCCACCGAAATTCGTCAGAAATGGAAGAAGAAGCTAGTCAATGTCAAAGTTTTACGAGAGATCGATGATGTTCTAAATGTATCCCTTGCACGTAGAAAGGTCAAAGTGTGTTCGATACGCTCTGTTTGCATGGATGTGCTCTGCGTGTATGCCGTGGAACACACGGACACGCTCGAAATAACTTTTAATAATGTAGATTTGTGTGCATGTGTTACTTCGTCGTTTCTTTTTTGTCATGTTCTTCATCGTTGTCGTAGTCGTCATCGTCAACCGTTTTTTCGTTTGCCAGTAATAATTTTCGGAAAACTTCTTGCCATCTCATTATTTACATGGAAACGCATAAAATATGTGCTTGTATCTCGTTACACATTTGGAAAAATGATATGTTAGCCAAGGCTCTAATTTCCAACACATCGTTTTATTTTGGTTTCACTTCGTGGTGTTTGTGTGTGTGTGCGGGGTGGCCGAATGATAATTCCTTTGTTCGCACACGACAATTCAAATGGAAAGTTATGCTCATGGTTTTGGCTGCTTTTCCTTAAATCACATATACACAGTTTTTCCGTTGTGTCGTGATGTTATCATATGCGATGAATGTTGGAATTTCTATTGAAAATGGATTCTCTTGCACATATATTTTGGTATTTGAAAATTGAGTAGTGGTTACGAGGTTACAAAAGATGCAATGCGTAAAAGCGATTCTAAATTGCAAAATGCGCGCGCTCACACACGTTCGCTATCTCTTTCACTTTCTAGATCGTGTTTGACAACGAAAAAGTGCCAACAATCTATCGATGTAAAAAATTCTATATTTGAGGCGACACAAACCGATTCATCAAAGACAAACACGACAACGACGACAAGAGATCGAGCTGAAAAAAAAAGAGAAATACAACACACAAAACGGAACCGAATTTGACGGAAAAGTACATGTGAACTCGTGTAAGCAATATGTTTTGCGAGGAGTGTGCGCGCTTTCTTTTCTGCCGAATGGTTTTGCCCCATTTTGGATTTTTCTTTATTTTTTGTTTGTTTTTATTTTCAATTCCTTACTCTCTGCTCATTCCTCTTAGACACACGTAAGCCATAAATAAATAAGATATGGTGTATAGTTTGCTTACACAAACCGATACTCGCCGCGCCACTGCCAACCAAATGCCAGTTCGAAACTTTCGAGTTTCGAGCAAGAGCTAGAGATGGAGAGGCAGACACAGTAACAGAGGATGGGAATGAGTGAATGCCACAAAAAATGCGGAAGGAACGGATATCGAAGTAGCGAGAGCAAAACGAGAAAACAACAAGAAGCGATCAGGGTAAAGTGGTAATGTCATGTTAAAATTTATTGACATTTTATCGATCAACCGATGGTAATTTTGTATCGCGCTCAATTCTTATCGTATATCAACGCACTCGAGAGACCAACTAAAAAATCGAAAATGGAACAAGCAAATAGCAGCTGCAGCGGCGACGGCAACACAATTTACACGAATCAGGAACGGAGAGAATGGGATGCAAGAAGAAATTAAAGATATTGAATGGATAGACGGGCCAAATTTTGTGAGCATTGTGAGGAGGGGGATTCGCTGTGCTTTATGCTTTTCACATTCAATAACAGCAATAATAATGTCATTTGTATGCTAGAAGCATTATCAAACATCTTTTGAAACTGTCTAACCCTTTAATTTCGTCGAGTGCATGCCAACGACGACGTCGTCGACCCGTCTGTGTTGCAAAAATAATGTAAGCAGATATACGTCAAAGCCGAAAGCCGGGATGAATAAGTGCGCAAACAGAAAATATTGCTAATTATCGACATTAATATACATGAATAAAGGCCTAAATAAATAACCCTTATGACCTTTTTTTCTCTTCCGCCCCGTTTCTTCCTCTCATGCAATCTAATCTACGCAAATATGTTGCCAACGAAAAGTTGTAAGTGTCACGTATTGCCCAGGCAAGAGAACAATCCCATATACACTGGGTTTTCGTACAAAATACATACACGCACAGGCACACACACATATGCCCAGAATAATGCCAACAACGTCAACAATTTAGTGTTGTGGAACATCGAAAAACCAAAGCCTCAATGGTGTACACACAGCATCACAACAAGAACTTGGCATTTTTATGGGATTGTTCTCTTTATCTTGTGTTGGTTTACTTTTTTTTTGATCTATAAAACTATTTGCAACTTTGGAATTCGAATTAGACAGAATTCCATTAGCCTCCCCTTATTGTGGAATCACTTTAATGCCAACGATCTTATTTAAAATTTCATTCGTCCAGTCCGACGAGGTTGAAAGCTTTAGCCGAAGCACATAACAACATATATATAGTTAGAGCCAGGCTCCCCATGTGAAATCCAATCAAAAGTCACAAGGGACACAAGTCGCAAGAGCGGAAAACATTGCAATATAGTTTGAACTTCGTATTTCACTTTTCTTCTCTCTTTCGGATAAACTATTGACATTAGTAAATATTAAACAAGCATCGACTCTTTTTTGCACACATACACCCACATACGTATCCCCAATGAGTGCATTGCATGCTTCCACCACACATCACGACTGTTATCAATTACAACAGAGAATTAAAACTTATTATGTTGCCATCAAAGTCTAACGATACACCGAAAATATATTCACAAAGACTATTGATTAGCATGGATCGTCACAATTTTATTCCGTATCAAATATATATATTGAAACGTAGAGAGTATTTTGAACTGTGTCATTCATACACTTTGTAGTGTGTTTCCGTTCATGCTGTCATTTTGATTGCCAAAATTAACTTAGCTCGCTGTTATGTGTTGTGTGACTCGAACGATGGATCCACTCATTGCTCAACTTATTTCACGCTCGTTCAATAACACTAATCAGCGATATAACATGATTTGATGGCGTTATAATATTCGGGAATATCGAAACATGTTGCTACTCTGATGGTGTTAAGAGAACGGTTGCATGACCGTCAATGGATTGATAGCAGCAGCAACAGCAACAGCAGTGAGACTCGTATAATCGTCCATAAACCGGAAGAAATTCCCATTTCATAGAATTACAAATCAATTTGCAAAGAACTTAAGCAATTTCCGACTTTTTTTCTCTTTTTTTTTTTATTTCAAGGAAATGTCAGATCTATCAGTGAGAAATTTTCCTCATCAAACTTCACCCTCTCACGATGTAAAGTGTCAATTTACCACACTCATTGGAGAGCGAAAAAAACCCTTAACTGAAAATGATTGTTGTGCATTATTTTTTTCGGCTTCGTTCAGCTCAATTCAGCTTATGAACGTATAAACGTGCTAAATTTGCCAACACTCTAGATACAGCTGAGAAAATGGTTTGAGTGAGAGAAACGCCTGCATTTATGCTACTCTCATTTAGCATCATTATGACGCCATGGACAGACTAGCTTAAGGCAATGCATTATTGGCTCGTGAATTTTTATATAGACATTTTGTGAGTGTGTGATGGCCTATAAGTGTGTAGCGCGGATATTTTTTGCGAACGCGAAATTCACAGAGATTTTAATGATTTTTTCACGTATATCCATCAGAATGAACGGAATCAGGCGAAAAAGAGAGAAAAAAATGTGATGTGAAGTAAAATCAAAATCTCGATTTCAATACGCATAAATTAATTTCGGGATGAATATGTGTGTGGTTTTTTTTTTTTTTGGTCAAGTCGTTCGAAAAACGGCGGTAATCCACTTCTCGATCGCATGCAACTAATCTATAAAAGCGAGTTAAATGCGGAGCAATGAAACTATAATTTGTACAGAAGCTGGAAAACGTTACATCAACTCTAATTTTCCATAATAGTTGGCGAGTGATGATGGAGAACGGAAACAAGCGAGTGAGTAAGCTAGCGGGTGAGAAAATGCTAAAGTTGTAAATATTCCATCAATCGCACTGATTTATGCTCTCAAACAGCTCGAAGGCGAAGTTATGTGCATGTGTATGGGTAAAAAAAGAGTGGAATGTGATGTGGAGGGCAAACATCACCAGTTTTACATTGGATAAAACTAACACATTTCGAAAGAATGCGATTTTGGCATCGCATTTTATCGTTCCGGCAGAGTATATTTAAAAATATTCAAACTTTTCGCCCGCTTGTGTGTGTGTGTGTGTGTGTGTGTGTGTGTGTGTGTCGAGTGCATAAAATATTAATCTTGTCGGTGGTTATTCGACAGAGCATGCCATTGTTGTGTGTAGGAGAGCGTGTAGAGCCGAATGAATAGTAGCTTCGATCAAAATTGAAAATCTCGGTTGTTTCTAAACTTCGGTCTATAGCGATTATCGTTGTGCGCGTTGTTATTCGCTTTTCGGGCACCACATGGCATTATCATGAAAGCGAAGTCATCATCTCCACATATACAGCCTTTCTCTCTTGTTCTCTTTTCTTTTTCCACAGATTGAGTTCGCGTTGAAATCTTGCGACATATCGTTTGCCTATGTATGCCTATGAGCGCATCAGCGAGAAAAGAAAAATCGAGTTCATGTGCGTGTTTAGCTGTGAATAAAAGGAAACAGTGAGAATTAGATGAGACAGAGGCTGTGGCGGCGACGGCAGGCGTGTGAAACAGATGGTGTAGAAAATTAAGTAACCTAATCGATTTTCAAACGACTCGGGAAAATGAGTAGCAGCACCAACACTACCACCACCTCATCATCGGCCGCCAGCACCACCATCACTACAAAATGAATGAAAAAGAGAGCCAAGGGAACGAGAGCGAGTGCAAATGGAATGGACAACCGATTATCTATACTCCATCATATATAAATCGAGAATATGCAGCCATACACTCGACATTCATACACGACGTATGGAAAGTTTAGCATACGCAAAATGGCAAGCAATATAACATCAGACAGGCTCTCATTCTAACTGGTGGTAGCTCTGTCCTACCACCTTCCTCCCTCATACATCAAGCTATAATTGAATTTTTTTTCCATCATCGCATATTCGACCATTTTTCAACAATTAAACTTCGTCAACAATAATTGTGTACCGCAAGCTTTTTTGCGCATTTCTTCTTCTTTTCACTCTCTCTCTCTCTCCCTCGGGCCACACACACAAAATTTCACATTAGTTTTGATCATTTCAGCCTGTGCATATTATCGCATTTTCATGGTTCTACACACTATCCAATCATTCCATAGACCACCCACCACTCATTGCCATAGTGAGGTAGAGAAATCAAGTAGCAAAATCATTGCGTTCTGCATTCTTCATAAAATTTTAAGTGACAAAAGTACATAATTATATTTCAACTTGATTTATTTGAAATGAATAAAAATTTCATCTATGAGGCCATATTGAAGTTTTTCAACACATTGAACATAGTTACTATTCTCTGAACACTTGAAACTTGTTCCCGCAATATGAAGCCGTATACCGACCAGTACTGACATCGTTCTTAACAATTACGTAACAATTTACAGGGATTTTTGAATGTTATAGTATAGAAATGGGTTTCATTGATGCCAACAACAGTTGATCCATATTAGTTGTTTTCCCTCTATTATTTTGTTGTTTTCATATTCTTTTTCGCTTTAATTAAAGTTCAACTTTTGCCATCAATTTAAAATTTTGTGTTAAAATTAGTTTTTCAGTTGAGGTAGTTTCAATCAATTTTGACATTTCTCGTTGAAAAAATAATAATGATCGCATAAGGCGATAGCATGAATGAAAATGCGGCAGAAAAAATCAGCAAAAGCCTTTAATGTTTCAAACGCTTCGGATTGATGGCGCTGTCAGAAGCTCTCTGAAGCACATTAGAAGTGGTGAATGTGATTATGACAGATAATATTTGTGTTTACGTTTAGAAACGTTGACTGTCAAAGTAGAGAATGTTCTGTCAATATAAACCAAAATACCAACATGGCGGGCTAAAATGCTGTCATGGCGGATATCTTTCTCATTAAACTACACATATAAATATCTCGAAAACGGCTGGGAAAATCGGCAAAATGGACCGTGGTGTCACTCCCTAGAGGGAGTGTAGACACCCGGCTGGTTTGATGGCCCAAACTTCAAATCCGGTGGATTTGAGCTCATCCATGGGTTCTCAGGATTTGGCCTGATCCCAGCACTTGCCCTGTGGTGAAATTCCATACAAAACATGAGTGTGACTTGTAAAGATAGATGGTCACAGGAAAGGAAAAGCTGGGAATCAGACCAAATCCTGAGAACCCATGGATCAGCCCGAATCCACTGGATTTGAACTTTGGGCCATCAAACCAGCCGGGTGTCTACACTCCCGAAAGGGAGTGACACCACGGTCCATTTTGCCGATTTTCCCAGCCGTTTTCGAGATATTTCGATGTGTAAGTATTTATTGGTTTTAATTTACCACTTAAGAGGTGAGTTTGGATAAATTAGCAGAAAAGCGTATTAAAGTTCGAAATATTCCATCATTTTAAGATATTTTCACTAGAGGCGCTCTTACAAAAATCCATCCATTTAGCCTCCATAAGAAGCAATGTATTTTTTGTTCAAGCTATCGCATTACGAATGATCGTTCGAATGAAGAAAAAAAAAACCCAGACGAAAAAAGCAACGAATGGGAAAAAGTGACAATGGGAACAATTTTAAACAGAATGACCGTATCCGTATCCAAAATATAGCAACAATGTGGAAAGCATTAATTTGCAGCACTTACGTTGTAAATAAAATTTACTTTAGCTGAATGCGGTGAATTCGAACGAAAAAAATAGAGAGAGAGAGAGAGAGAGAAATTCATTCAAATTTAAGCGCTTGTATCTGGCAACATTTCTTTTAATCAATAAACATCATCAATAGTTTATGTATGCATATTTAATTGAATCGGTACAACACGTCAGCGGTAACATCAGCGCGAAACCAGAATTAATCAAACAATATTACTGAATGAGCAACTGTAATTTTGCCATTGGTTTGGAATGCGCAGCGCGAGAAAAGAGTCGACAAAAACGAGCCTAGCTCCCGAAATACCCGATAGTGACGAAAGTATCAGTTTTCTCGAATCGAATCAAATCGAATTTTTGTGCGCAGAGAATTCGTCGAAATTTGTGCTGTGGAATGTGCAAAAATGAATACATTGTGAGTACGAATATTTTCAAATGCAAATCGATATGAAATCACGCGCGCGCGAGCAAACGAACGAGCGAGCGGTGAACGACCGACAACGAAATTCATTTTTCGGATTTAAATAATCAACTGAAAATAGAAAACAGCTTAACTCATTCCGAATTGATAACGAGGTTAATTTTCGATTGTGTGCCTGTGTCGATGTGTGTTCGCGTGCGAATCTATTGAACACATCAAACAAACACACGCCCAAATTGATAACAGATTTAAGACTCTTAATTTCATTAGCGATTTTATTTTACACGTTTTATGAAGTATCAAACATTTAATGATAATTAATTGAAATTATTTTAATATGCATCCATAAAATGGAAATAGGCGCGCGGTGCAAAGTGTGCCAGGCGGTGCGATGAAAGCTATTCATTGTTCAAATGTGGGCCCGATGTATGTGGTAAAAATGATTTCGGTGATTTTGATTGAGCCATTTTTGTCGTATAGTTTTGTTGTTGCGCGCGGAAAACAATACACAAAATTAAATGGCTTCGAATGTAAAACGAGAGAAAAATGAATAAGACTGTTTGTTGCAAAATTCAATATTCAGCCAATCTCAATTAAAGTATAATTTGCATTAAGTATACTATATATAGCTCAGAGATAAAATTTGACATCCCGTATAATGTTTTAATATGCTGTTGCAGTTTGCAATGTAAATGTTTGTATTATATATCTATTCTCATTGCATTTGACTTAGTGAACGAAGAGTAGATGTTGATGTAATTTAACCTACGCAGCTAACAACATCAAAATAGTAAAGTACCGACACACGCACACATACGTGCGCGCAGACACACCGAAAAGTAGCAACAAACCGGAAACATTTGCAATTAAAAACGAGTAACTTTTCGGATAATATGATTTTTACCCGGCTCTCTGTTGAAAATAGCTTCAATTTATATTATACTTTGGAAATAATTGCAAGAGATGGGCAATGTACAAGTACAAGTGTATAAGTGTTTGAATGGGCCAGATATATGAGATAGTGGTGAGTCGAGATGTGGTAGTCCAGTGAAAAGATTAGATTAACAAATGTGCTCCAACAAAAAGCGGTGTTGCATACGTTTTTTTTTATTATGGTAGGGTATGGTTTTGGTCAAAACTCATGACTTTTATGCAATTTATAATTATAATGATATAATTTCCCTCAAACAATACACAACCCAGTGTATATACAGTGAGAGAGACATATACAAATACATAAGCTTAAAAAAGGAAACAAATTTGTGACATTAATTTGCTACTACTCTAACCAAATATCAAATATTAATGCCATTGGCCGTTTCATATATTGCTGGTCATTTGCCGGACACACTCTATCCACATCAAATCACAACAAAGCCCAACTATTTTGTGCAATGGATATGGTGTCCACAAACATACATATACACACATACGCACGCAACGGATAAACGTAAACAAATATTATAGACCCGGTCACAGTGAGCTACCAAACACATAAAACACACACACACACTCACACAAATGCTTATGGACAAAGCATTCGGTGCGTGTTTCATCTATTATGGAGTATGGGATTTTAGTTGGAGACTGAAATTTTTGGCATGCACTTCAACTAGAGAATGAACGACTGGTTTACGGCTTATTTGAATTATTTGTAGCTACACACTACCACACACACACATAGTGATTACCGTGATTTTTCAACAACCCAACTCATAAGAGATAAAGCCCGTTTCAACCAGCCCGTTTGAATGTCAAAATCTTTTTTCCATTTCTCTTGCGTGTATCGTCCTTTTGTCTCTCTGTCTTCGTCTCTTTCTCTGTCGCTCCGTTGTTCTCCCTCTGGAGAGATGCTATTCATAAGATTTTTCTGACATATTTTCCAAACTTTTCTACCCATCTACCATGTTCCGTGCAAACTAAAAACTATGCGACGTATTTGACTTCGTTTATGGTCGCCTCGACACACACACACACACACACACACACACACAACGTAGCAAGAAAATGACGCACAAAAAACATGATGTCAGAGATAGAGCGGATGAGGGGCAGAAAGAAAAAGATTCAAGAGTTGAATGGATTTCGAATGGAGGGATGAAAACACTTAACATTTTCAGCTATCCAAACGATTCGGTGTGTATTTGTCTGCACACAATGCTTTTAATCTCCAATTCATGTCATTGCCATTGAATGAATGAGCTTCACAGTGGAGAAATATTATTTTTGCCATATCATTTTCGTCGTTGTAAGCACATTTCTGACGCTCAGAATCGGTATGTGTGTTTGTGTGTTTATGGAATATGGAAGATTCATTATGAAATACCGCGCGACTGTTGCGCTTATTGCCGAGCATTTCATGTTCAGTGTTGAAAACGATTAATTGCGTTTATTCTTTCAAATTAATCTCAACATCACGCGGCGTTAGCAAATAATTATATTGTGAGTGTGAGTGTGTGCTTTTTTCCTCTGTTGTTGTTTCGATGCTTTCACACTTCAGTTGCATCCATCGAGTGTTGAGAAAAGCGTGGCGTGTATGTGAGTGAGTGAGTGATTTTGCTGCTATGCTGCTTACTTGAGTTTGCAAATGCATCAACGGTTTTTCTTGTGTACTTCATCCAAATGGATATTTGTGGCTAGTGGCTGTTGCTGTTGCTGTTAGATTATGTTGTCAGACAATGAGCGATTTAAAGAAATTTTTCCATTTCGCTACCGAGAGAGAATGAATTGAAACTACGTAGCCATGTGTTATTAGTACGAGGTAATGTCATTTCGACAAGGTCGCACATATGACGGCAGCAATAAGCTTTCAAAGTGTTATTTTAAATAACAAACAACAATATGAAATGAGAATTTCAAAAGGTCGAATGTCCCATATTTTCTCCTCCCTTTGTTCTCTCTCACCCTCTATGTCCCTGTGGACCGAAACGAAATGGTAATCGAGTGTTCACTTGAAAAGTAATCGCTTCGAATTACAGCGAAAGGCGACAACAAAAAGCGACCAACGAAAATCAACAGCGGATACTGAAACAGCAGCATCAGTAGCAGTAGCAGCAACAGGAACAACGAGAGATTGCTACACTTAACTCATAACACTGTAACTTTCGTATGTCAATGTGTTCAAACAAATGCCACTAATCTATTGTAACTCGAGTGTGGAGTGAAGTGGAGTTGAGTGAGCCAAAGTCGAAATCATTCCGACCAGAAAACTGCTTTTCAACGAAAATAATCGCTCGCTTACTCGTTGGCTCAACGTACACCAAATGGGCCACCATAAATGTGTGTGTGCAGTAGATGCGAGCAGATATTAAGCAATATTTTACGAGCATTCGTTTTGAATATAATATTTAAACAATAGATTTTTTCTCTCTGTATCTCGCTCTCCCATTCTCTATTCACTTGCCGACCAAACATCGATTGTACTTTTAAAGTACATTTTGTGCTTTATTGAAATTGGAAAAATGAAAAAAAAAAAAAAAAAAACTTTCTGTATTTCTATCACGAAGAATGCGCTTCGAGCGTTCATTTTTAATGCTACGATGCAACGATTCCCAGTTTTATATTGTATGTATGTGTGTTTGTCATTTGTCAAGAATGTTCATACTTTATGCGAACAAATTACAGCGAAACAGGCACAATGTTTTGTTCACCAGATAAAGAGGAAAAATAGAGAATAAAAATGAAGCCATCGCTACTTAATAAACGCATTTCGTATATGGAAACAAATATTCGCTTTTTGTAATTTGTATTTGTTGTGTGTGAGTGCAGATAAAATTTATAATTTTAATAAGGACAAATAATGCTTCGAGTTGTAAAATGGATAATTTGCTGTTGTTCTGCCCCGTTTGCCGTTGGGGTCAAATGGTCTTCATATTTTGGTTCGGCATTTAGCTCAAATCGTAGCGCACTCGACATATCTGTGCATATGTGCATTGTGTGTATTTCATGTCCGATTTTCCCGAATCGAAAGGCCAACATACACACACACGAACACCAATTCATATGTGCATATGTGACAACAGCGGCCTGAATTATTTAACTTTCTCTCAGTAAACACAGTAGAGTGTACTAATTCCATTGGGTGGTTTCTTTGTTGAAAATGCTTAACCGTCTGCTAGTAGTTTGTGTGACTTTTGTGAGTTCACGAAAATTTGTGCCAATGCGATTTGGTAAACGAAGAATGAGAAAGAGAGCCGCACATTAAAAGAATGTGTGTGAGAGAGGGAGAGAGCAAGAGGGAAAAGGAAGCGAGAACACTACGTAAACAGTGAGGTCTGAACAATGAAAATCGAGAATTCATTCGGAAATAAAACAGCGTACAATTTGTGATGCACAACTGTTTGCATTGCACAATATGTAGCACTGCATGGTTTTTTTGGCCGTCTTCTGTGCAAGGCAAAGCCGAACCGAACCAAACCAAAGCCAAATGGCGAACGAGTAGAATAGAAAAGGAGGAACAGTTGGAAAGAGAGAGAGAAACACAACCATCTTATTAGTAGGTCAATTCTCGGTTCGAAAATAGCGGAAATAGGTGGCTGGTGGATAGTGCTAAGTTTTATAAACGGTTCCTCAGCTTGTGTAAAAGTGTCCCTTTTTTCGCCATAAATTCTCATATGCGTCCAAATCTGTGATTCGGGTTGGGTCAACGAAATCCGATTTTCCTCAAGGTTTTTGTTTGACATTTTTTTCTCCTCTACTTTGTGTTGCCATTTCGCTATGGTTCATTTTCAAAGGCAAATTAAAAAGGGATTTTATGCTTATTTTATTCCGAGCTCTAGCACACAAGCAAAATGAAAAGAAAAATCCAACTAATAATTATTCAACGGTTGTTCAGTCGAGAAGAAGAGAGTGAGCATGAGCATCACATAAAGTATTTTACGTGATTTCATTCCGAACTGAGGCGTGGGTGAGGAGGCAGCGATACAATTTCAACTTTGTCTAACCACTCGCCATCTCCAGCATTCATTCCATCCATTTGGAGCTCCTGAAAGTGGATCTATTTAGATTATGTGGTTGGTTGTTTTTTTTTCTCTCTCTTCTATCCCGTAGCACATTTTCTACGGAACATGGAAAATGTTTATATTTATTAAAATGAAATGAAACGAAACGAAACGAAACGAAATGTAATTCATATCATTCGCTTAAATTTTGCAGACGGTTGGCTGTTTAAGAAGCAAAACCACGTTCTCATTGAAGCAACACACACACACACGCACACACACTCTGCCAACAAAATAGAATACGCAAACCACATGCCATACACTGCTTCTCATTTATACTTTATCGCACGTAATCCTGTAGCATACAATTTCACTCCGCTATCTTTTACGTGAAATGCGCGAATATGTATTTTAGACACTTAATACACACACTCGCACATAGACAATTTGATTTTCTTCTCTTTTGCTCCTGATCTGCGGATAGGGGACGAACGAACGCAATAATGAATGCCTTTGTCGGTTAGTTATTCGTTTTTGTTGCCTTATTTATTTACAATTTATAGAACATAATTCACAATAATTATCATTATTATTTATTGCTATGCGTAACTAATGCAAAACAATTTTCAGGTTCTCATTTTCTTTGGCTGGCTGCTTGTATCTCTAATTAAAAGGAATATGCCGGTGGTGATAGTGGGATTTTTCCACTAGCCTTTGTTTCTTTCATTTTCCTTTATTCTCTCTCTCTCTCTCTCTCTCTCTCTCTCTCTCTCTCTCTCTCTTTCTCTCTACCGCTAGCACTCGGTCTGTTGTCTTACAACCGCAATCTGGAAGCAAACAAGGACGACTATTATACAAGGATTTACTTCGCGATGCCATTGATTCCCATAAATACTTGTTCAGATTGTAATCCAGCACTTTTGAAATGTGCTCGAACTGGTTATTTGATCTCAAGCACCGATATGTATTTGGGATTTTTAGTCAATTATCAGCCGGTTAATGCAAATATTTAAAATACAAAATTAACAGCATATCCGTGTGTGGGTTTCCGATTCGAAATCAACCAATCGAATGTGTTTCCTTCCATCCAATATTCGGACCCTCCATCGCTACATGATTAATGATTTATGAAAATTATGCATCGCACACACAAACTTTTTATAACTTTATATAGTTTGAATTTGAATTTAACCAGGCGTGACGTACAGGTACATCAACACACACCCACACTTGCAAACACACAATCAACCAAAACTATCTGATTGTATTTCTGTAGCAATAACAACAAAAAATCAGTGATCACTACAAGAGCATAACAAATAAAATATGTGTTCATTCATTAAAACTAATAAATTTCGCAAAAGTTTTCTTGGACCTGGCGGAAAACTAAAACACCGAACGAACGAACGAACCAACGCTCTCACTTTGTGAAATGTGAAATATGTTTGAATGGGATAATAATTCGCCAGTGTGTGTGCAAAATTCGATAATTTTATGCATAAAAGTAGCCGAAAACTACATGCATTTATGTATTACACTGTCGAAGCCTTAATGTAAAAACACAAACACACACACGAGAATAAATATAGCCAACAGCGCCCAGGGAACATCGTTTTGAGAAAATTAAAAGAGCGAGATAGTGTGCGTGGGAGAGAGAGACACATACAGAGAGTGAGTGAATGAGAGCGCTAAACAACAGTGGCGAAACAACGGACCGAGACAGAAAAACAACCCCAACGACAATATATTGAATGAATAGACGTACCCTTTTTTAAACTCCCAACATCGTTTGGCTTGGGTCAATTATGATAAAGAGCCCCAAAACTCATGCATAAATATGTAAATATGGATTTACCATTTGCAATTTATTTATGCCATTTTTTTCGCTCTCCGTTGGCCGTTTTTTTTTTCTCTTCTGGTCTCTAGGCTATTTCACAGCACGGAATGGCGACGGTGAACTAATGAATGAATCATATTTTAACACAGTTCATTGTTCGGTTTGGTTTTGTTTCATGAGTGTGTATGTTTGTGTGCTTCTTTTGGGTCCGTCGAAAACGAATGGGAAAATTTGCGGTTCGCATACAAATACAACGACTATTCCAATTAGTCGAAGATGAGGAAGTGATTAGAGTAGGTGAAGGATAGAGTGAAAAAAGCTAACAAAATTAACTTGGCCAATGTGCTCCTCGAACATTGAAGCATTGTATGCGTATGTATGCATGACACGCTAGTGTGTACTTCTGCTGCCGACAATCCCTATGATTTAATCAAAAATGGTAAATCAGAGGAGAGGAAAAAAAATCTATACACACAAGCTGTGTGACACAAGCTGATTCGTACGAATGGAATATTCTACTTATCGCATAACGTTAGGCGTTTCCATCATTTACTCCACAATCCGGTTCGGGCTATTTTTGTGTTCATGAAGTATTTTAATCGCATAATATTCAAACGCTTGATCAATCCATCGTCTCTCGATGAGAATGCGAAACCGAGTGGAATGTGTTTAGTCATGTTTCATGACACAAACATCGACTTTGGTTCGTAGGTCTATGGTGGCAAACACATACATTTTTCCACGTCGAAGTGTCCCGATTCAAGGCACACTGATTTTCATGCCGAGAACTGATGAGACAACATTGTTACATTTCCGATTTCTTTGTGTTTCTTTCCGCATACGGAACGAAAAGAAATGTGATGTTTATGGTCGGCATATGGCGATTACATCGGTTTTGAACGAATGACTCAAAGAATGGAAACGAGTTTTCAATAAACTTTCTGGATATAATCAGGCGCTAATTGTTTGCGCGTTCCAACCATTTCTACAACACAGATGGAATGAATCACACAGCACAAATGTAGCAGAGACGACCGATTCGTAGGTACCAACGATTTTTGTTGTGGTTTCCTTTCGAAATGATATCTTATCATTAGGCCGTAATGGGAAACAAACACCTTTTTTTCGCCTTCAACTTATTCGATATCGATGTCGAAACAATAAATAACCAGGACGAATTCGGAATGTTCCAGCATTCAGACTTTGATCTGGCTGAAAGACAACGCAAACACAAATGTTTTGTTAATGCGTCTCTCTATCTTGCTCACCGGACACATTTCTTCAATCATATCTGTAATAAATGACGATGACATAATAGTTTAATCTTTTTATATAAATCATGACCAAAATATACATATTCCACATATCGATTTTTCATTCCAATCATGAATATCGAATAAATTTTTCGAACGACGGAATGTGAAGAGATGTTGAAATATTGAGAAAAAAAAGATAACGCGATTAATTGAAACCGTTAAATTATTTGACATAAACAAGTCATAAAATGGAAATTGAAATCGAATTTTTCGTTTAAATTTAGCACAAACCACTAAACGAAGAAATCTGAACCAAGAAATTCGTTCTCGAACAACAATACTATTTACAATGAATTCGAATGTCTTTTTCAATTTGATAACTATCCATGAAGCACAAGCAGAAAACGAAGAGAAAAAAACGAGAGCAAGTCTGTGTGGTTGATTTGTAGAAGAATATGCATCGCAATTGGCGTAAGCCGCTTATTTTGAAATGAATAATTTTCCGATCTATTTAACACGGTTGCTAAAAATGATTCCACTTCATCATCCAAAATACGCTAATGCGATCACCAAAAATAAGAGATTCGACTAAATTATGTTCTATTTCGACGAATTTCGGTATGCATACCGGGTTTTTTCTTCTTTATCACATGTGCTGGTTCCATTTCAACCACATGAAACAGCGTTTAACATCAAAAATCCATTAGCAATAATGATTGCTGGAATGAAGCGAGAATTCAATTGATTTTTGTTTTTGTATTGCTTCTTCTTGGAAGTTCGCCTCTTTCTCTACGATGCAAATAGTAAATTAATTACATTTCCCGTATGATTTCTATCGCTAAAACCAAAAGAGTCAAGGACGGAACTTTATCGAAAAATTCATTGAAAAACCTTTTTTTTTTTCCTGTTCGAGACAAAGTTACAAACGGCAATGGAAATGGTCAAATTTTGATGGGCAAAAATGAAGCACTAGTGAGAAAAATATCTCAATCAAACGAAACGAGACACACTCACTCATAGAAACACACAAAATGAAGGTGAAAAAATGGCATAAATTAATTGGCTCAAGGCATTGAAAGCAATCGGCGTTCTTTGACTAAAAATCTTCCCGCTTGTTCATTAGGGAACAGTTTATTGGGAGTATTTAATCAAAATTTCTGCCAACTCAAAGCCGTTTTCATATTAATTGAGCGAAAAAAGAAGAAAAAAAACTTGCACAACATAGTTGACATCGATCGAACATCGGTGAGGTTGACAATCGTTTGGCTGCTCCGCACATGCACACATTCTCGCAACGTAATGAAACCGAAGGTAAAGGGAAAATTTCATGAACGAGATTAATAGTTTGATTGTATTATGTGCACGTTGCATACTGCTTCCGACCTTTTCATCTTACATCCACCCAAACACAAACACACTAGACAAAAAAAATACATAAAAAATGATTCAATTTTCATTGGGTCTGATCTTTGAAGCTTGTCTTTTTCAATATTTGCATATTTGTTCTTCTTCTTCTTTTTCATCATGGCTATTATTATCGCATGCGGGTTTTGTTCAGCTATAATATATACATTTGAAAGGGGACTAAAATCTTTCTCTAACTCGTTACATTTTCCTTCATTCGTCTTCATACACGGGCAACCAAAATTGGTCTGACTCTAGTTAGTTTGTTGCGTTATTTCGTATGTGTGTGTAAGAATTTGTTTCACTTTTTCTTTTTCTCGCTTCTTTTGTGTGCCGTTGCTGTTTTTGTTTTGCTCGTTGGTTCTTTCCTTAGTTCATTTTTTTCCTGTTCATTGTTGTATCCAATAAACAGATATGAATATTATGTTTGAAACTGAATGTACTAGTGAGCGAACGGATGAAAAAACAGCAACAACATTGCAGCAAAAGGAAAAAAATTGGAAAATTCTTTGTGGGAAATGAAACGAACAGGGAATTATAGGAGAGAGAGAGAGAGAGAGAGAGAGAGAGAGAGAGAGAGAAAGAGAGAGAGAGAGAGCTTCAACAAAATAAGCCGTACGCTTTACGAGTAGATTTACTTTACATCCATCGCAGCTGGAGAGAGAAATCACACGCAAAAGAGTGAGAAAGAAAAGAACGAGAAATGATAGAGACAAGAAATATTTGCTCCTATCTTTCGGCTCTCGTTCAATTTCGATAAGCAAGCATTTCATCTGTCCATGTCTTTTCCTCACTCTAAATAAATATGTGTACAACAAATGCAGATTTTTATTTCCCGCAATTTATTTCGCATTCTCATCCAAAGCCACCCTTCGTATCCACGGCCATCACTACCGCCCGACAACCCGTCGCTAACCCGATCGCAACTACTCTATTTTCGCTTAGCCATCATCCGAAAAGCGCACAGAAATATCATTGGGCCCTCCGACAATATTCTGTTCGTTTATTTTGATGATATTAAAGTAAATAGAAAAAAATTTGGATCAAGTAAATACTCGTCGTTTTTTTTTCTTGTCTTCGTTCATTTTTTTCTCTCTATATTTTATTAATATTTATCTGCCGCTTATTTTGACTGCGAATCAAAGACTTGTACACATTTTTTTCTGGTCGTTTTGCCCAAGAATGAGCGCGCGCGCACGCCCACAACCAAAGTTATTAGTTTGACTGTATTTGCCGTTGTGTGTGTTCTTTTTTGGCGTTTCTTGTTTCGGGATGAAAGCACCAGAATTGATGAATGTGGCCGCTTTGACAGAAGCCACAGAATTTCAATAACAAAATGTCGTGTGCACTGTGCACACAGTTTTTGAAAAGTGTTTCCAACGGAATTTTGATTGCAAAATTGTAACTGAAACTGTATGAATCAACAAAAGTTGTTATTTTTTCGGTGCTCACTGGCTTGAAATTTAACCAATCGTTTTCATTCGTATGCAATATAGTGCGGCTGAATATAAAATTGAAATATTTTTTTTTTGCAAATGGTCCCTGAATGGAAAAAAAGCGCACTATCTATAAAGTGTTGATGTAGTGTGAATTCCGATTTTCGTTGCAAATATCGTCAATTTAAATGCATAATCGTATTACATTGATCTCAATTTTATTTAATATTTTTTTTATTTGACATGACACACACTGAAATAACAACCGAAAAAAATGATTATTATCATTTCATGCCAATTATTATTGGTTTGATTGAATCGATTTGATGCCAAAAGACACTTGCAATTGAAATGCAACGGCTTTAAATTCATATGTGTTCCGTACATGTAAAAATGATCAAGCAGAAAAAAATGAGAGCATTGCCACTGGCCGACGAGAGACTGTGTTATCGTTGCCATTGTTGGGCCGCATAATTAAAATCATCATGTTGCTGCCAGTGTTGTAGGTTTTTTTTTAGTAATTCGCCTCATACCTCTCTGGCAATCATGCGAGAGGATGTGTTTTGCCCATCAATTTAATGAAGCGCAACAACAACAATAACGAAAAAAAATTATACAATCGGAAAAATATACAAAATTAATAGTCGAACGCGTTGTTACGTCGACTTTATCGGCTTTATTTTTGTAAACAATAATTCCATAACTAAAATAATAATGAATTCGTAATTGATTAATAGACAACCGCAGCGCAGAAAAAAACGTTCGCGCGCATACACACACACACACATAGTCTCTTTCACCAAATGGCCAATGGTCATGAGATATAAAAATGGCTTCAGAGGGACATAAACACATGAATTCGGCTTGCGTTCACATATAATGATTGCTGTTCCTCGTGGCAGCACACCAAAAAATAATAATAATAATAAAACGAATGAACAGAAAAAAAACGAAAAAAAAAAACACAGAGAAATATGGATGGAATGCGAGCGAAATTGAAACATAAACCATAGAATATGCGCTTTTTACCCGCAGCAAATCAAACCGCATGTAATTTCCGAATGTCAGATACAAACATGAATTCCACGAATACATTGGTTTGTCCATATTTTTTTTTCTTTCGCTGTCTGTTTCCGTGTGCGAACTGATTTGTGATAGACAAGTGAGCTCAAAATCAACATTCTCGCTGTTTGAAAAATGTTTGTTCGAACGGCAATAAAAGATATCTTTTTCAATTTTATGATTGAATTAATCAAAACTGGCGAACTATGAAAGCAAACCGCATTGAGAGTACTACACACGTTCAAATCGGATTTGAATGCTTTGAACCTTTTTTTTACTTCTTCTTCTTGGTCGTGTTGCAAACAACGGACGAATAAAAACCGCCTAAACGTTAAAAATGTGCTGGACGTCGAGATTTTTCTTTCAAAGGTTTTCTACTTCGAATTCTGAAAGGTAACACATACCGTGGCGAATAGGAATACAGAGCGAAGAAAAAAAAACAGACAGTTTTTAAATCAACCTGTGGCTATTTAGAGGGTTTTTGTTCTCTCCATGAAGTTGTCTATGAGCAAAATACTTGACATTCTAACAGCAGAATTGTCCATTGTCCGAACGAGAGCAAAAAATGTTTGTGAAAGGCTCATTTTTTTCATTTGAAGGAAATTTGTGTATTGTCTTATGTGCGATTCTGTGCTCTTTTGTTCCAGCCGTCACAAGTTGGCGTGTGCGACGTGCGTTGATCGAGAGTGCTGTGTATTGTGTCACGAATATCCGTCGTCGTCGTCGGCATAATAAAACACACCATTCATACCGTTCGTTTGGCGCTTGTTAGGCAATTGGAAGAGTGACCAAACGGCAGAGATAGACACACAGAGGGGAAAGAGAGAGAGAGAAAAGCATGAGAAAATAAATTAAATGAGTCAAGAAATTTGCATTTTCATTTATTGTGGTCGGTGAAGACTTTTTGGGCTTGGGTTGGCTTCCTTGGTGTGCTCTTACCCATATATGCTCTCGCACGTATCGAAAGAGAATCGCTCACGCGCTCGCATACACACACACAAGTCTAGCGAATGCGATTTCCATTTGTTTTCCAGTTTTTAATTAAAATCGAATTTTAATTATTTTTCTATCAACATTCAAGAAAAGAGCTTTTGTTTCACTTTTTCTTCGACATCACAGAAGCGAGGGTGAATGGTTTCTTTTTTTTCTGTTCGCCCCTTCTCTCTCTCTCTCTCTCTCTCTCTCTCTCTCTCTCTCTCTCTCTCTTGCGCGCACGTTCTCTTCCCAAAGATTACAATTACCAATTCGCGCACAAAAACCGAAAAAAGAGAAGCCGGCGAGGAAATAAATGAGAAAAAGTAATGCGATTTTCATTTATCAAATTGCACAAATCTTACGAGTTGCATAGAGTTTGGCTCGTAAGCACACACACATCCACCGAGCGAAAAAGGAAAACGGCGACTTGGATTGGAAATTTGTTTGGTGTACTCTTCGTTGTGTGCTGATTTTTTTCCCTTCTTCTGATTGGTTCTCATCCAAAATGCGAGCATATTTTCACTAAACCCATAAATTCCGTGCATCGAATGCGGCGGCAAATCGAAATAAAATTTGAGCATGGCCCACGGTGATTGTAGAAACACATCCGCACATTTTCATGTGCATTTCGATTGCCAAACAATGACGACCAAATCAAAAGCACACATAACAAAGGTCAAAGAAGAAGAAGAGAAAGAAGATATAGGAAAAAGAACAACAACGACAACAAACAAAAACAATGGTGCCCAGGAGTTCTTGCTACAAAGCACAAATTGATCAGTTCGCATCAATGTTGATGTGCGCGGAGATTGATTGAGATTATTCAGCATGGGATGGACGAAAGCTGAACAGAATGAAACGATGGAGAAACTCAGTTTTTGTTTCATCAACAATAACGGCGACGCAAGAACAACAATAAATAAATGGGATAGGGCGAAACGCAACAGCTGAAGCAGCACCAACAGCAAAATATCCAACAGAAGTCATATACACACGAAATGAAATCGAGATGCCGCTGCGAAATGTTGGAATGAAAAACACGCGCGCCGCCCCAAACACGAATGCCGCTCATAGATAAACGCGAATAATCTTAACGAAAGAAAATCTTTCTTCGTACGAGGATTACTTTGTTCTAATTTCATCGTGTAGTTTGCTTCGGCTTGTGTTATTCTTACTTCTTGGCATCCGGATTTGGAATCGATTTTTTCGAGAAACTATTAAAACTTTTAAATTGAGGGCAAGCACGGTGTGCGCATTGAATCAACCAAAAAAAGTGCGGAAAATGAAAGATGAAAAAAGAGCAACGACGACGATGGCGAATAAAGGAAGAACGACGACCGAACATTTTCTAGTGAATGAGAGCGATGGTATTAATAATAATATGCCAAACGGCAACATACTACTACGGGGAGATAGAGAAGAAGAGGTAAAAATTGTGAAAAGTAAAGAAGAAAATGTGGAATCCATTCTGGTTGTTGCATTTTAGCGCATTTTAGCCCCATGTTGAATACGTTCGGAAAATTCTCATATTGACGAGAGGAGTTCATGCCGAACAATGCAGACATTGTTGTATATGCGGTATTGATGCACAACACACTAACCCATACACACAAACCAATCGAGCAAGTTTAAGTGTACATTATGATTTATTTATAGGAAGTTTTCTTGCCGCCACACGATGTCTGCACGAGACACACACATACACACATATATGCAACGACCGGCTGAATACTTGGCGATAAACATTGTGCCAGTCGATAAGAAGAGTGTGTGTTGTGTTTACTATTTCAATAGGGCATTTGTGTAAAAAAAACTCAAATGATTGGATCCCAATTTCAAGCACACAGAGAGTATCATCGAACAATCTGCATAATGATTGAAACTATTCACTTTCTTCGCTAGCATAATTAGTATTTCCACTGAAATTTGAGTAATTTGTGTGTTTTGTATTGGGATTAAATGCAATAAAATTTTGGGATGGAAAGCCTGTACCTATTAGCTGTCGTTGGATCTTCCGCATTTTGAATGCACCAAGAGCGAGAGAGAAAGAAAGCACAGGGAGTGATAGAGCAAGAGGTAGAGAAAGCAACACACAATGAGAGCGGGAGAGAGAGAGAGAAAGCGCATAAAGCTCACGTGCATCGACCATATGCATATGTATGTGTGTTTTGAGTATATTGGCAAACGACGATGATGACGGGTGCATATTTGCATGCAGGTAACAAGCGCAATATGAATGTCATCATAAGACATTACCGTAATAATACGTCTGTAATGTTGTTTGATCAGGTGTAAGATAAACAGATCGAATTTGCATCCGAATAAACGTAATATGGGCGACCAAACAAATAATAACCTATCGTCAGCGTAGTGCTGTTAATGGTCGTTTGTCGTGAGCAATTTCGAGCGGCTTAACATAGCCATAGTCGTTTCGATATGAGCAGGAACAGCAGCAGCAGCAGTGACAACACCAATGAACCCAATCGATGCAAGTGTGTGTGTGTGTTGTGGTGGCCATACCGAGATTGAGACGGAAGGAACGCGAAACGAGCAAACGAACAAGGGCAAAGTAATTGTTATAGTTGAGCGTTGAACACTGTTCAATGTTCCGAGTTTATAAGTTCCATAGTTTGTGTATATACACAGTTTTACATTCATATCCGCATGCATACGCAGGCCGAGTTCGAGCCAAAGTGAACCAAACATACGTACACAAACAAAAACACCACGTCCCATAAATGGATGGATGGAAATTATAGTTGCAAATCATGGCGTAGATTAAATGAATTTAAAATAAGCCCGACGACAGTCGTCGATATCGGCTGGTATTTCAGTATATTATGTGTCTGTATGTGTGTGTGTGTGTGTGTATGATGATGTCGCCGCATGAATGCGAAATAATCACGCAAAAATCGGAAATTTGTCTTTCACTAGATGTCGATCGAGAGAGTGTTCGACGAAGGAGCTTGTTTCGAATGCAGCCATCAAACACAATTTTCTTCCGTTTTTTTTCACAGTCGGCGTGGCATTCTCTTCTATCATCGATACATTCAGTCATTGTCAGCCAAAACCAGCAGTATGTTTACATCACACACAAAAGGCTCCATCAAATGCATTTTCCATTCAGTTATTCGGAGTATTTATTTTTCTACTCTTCTATCTCGCTATCTCTCTTCCGCTCATGTGTACCAACATTTGCATGCCAGTTTTCGAATTATTTACAGATGCAATAACTTCTTATGTACCTACGTAAATGTGCGATGTGCATAAATAATTCACCTGAACGCTATTTAACTGTTATACTCATCGTCATCCCGTGCGGAAACTATTTAGCTAGATCTCTCTCTCTCTCTTTCTCTCTCTCTCGCTATGTGTATCTTGTTGTTCGTTGTGTCTGCATGCGTGTGTATTGGCACCGAGCAAATTCGAGAAATGCCAGTCGCATGCCCCCAAAGCATATGCTCTACATGCATGTAATTCGTTGGATTTCGCTGCAAATTGATAATCTCCAGTGTGATTTGTAATGATACTGCAAATCAGTTTATGAACTCAATGAAGATGCAAACGATGTAGTTTTTCTTTTCATTTTCTTCTTCTTTCTTTCTGTTTTTCTTTCTCTGTTTCAATTTCTTTTTCATTCATTTAAAATGCGTCGCATACAATGGATGCTGTTTATTTTAGATTGCATGAATAACATATTGTGTACGGATGTCCTAAAAAAGTGCTTTCTTTATGGAAACAGAGTATCGCACCAAAGAAACTCATACACAAAAAGACTTGGACTCTGTTACTTCTTTGGCTGTACTTAGATAGAAAACTTTATTCACCAGCAGGTGTTTCGATCACACTGTGCGTGTGAAAAATGTATTATACGAATAGTAAGTAGTTTTGTTGCATTGTGTGAATGTGCAATGTGATGAATTTTGCCGAATGAAATTGAGAACCATCTTATTATCAGCAAACTAACAATTGGCATTGAATGCAATATGAACAGCACAGATGCGGCCAAATAGAGAATTCCGTTGAATCCAATTTCAAATTTAATCAAATCCATTCGATTAGAAATGTATATTTCTGCATTTACAATAGACAGACTGTGTGGATGCACTTGGCTGTTGCACTGCCACATTTCATTATTGTTACGATTCTTTTCATGCCCTACGATTCATGGTGACCCTATGAATAAAACGAACCCATATGTCATGTATACTATGCGCGCGCGCTCAGTGAGATGAAACTATAACAAATTGCATTTTATTTGCAGAACGAAGAAGAGAAGAAAAAAACATGAATAAATTCACATTTATCGTGATTACCTCGATAAACGCACAGCAACAGCGTGCGCAAATTTATTGTAAGAGAGAAAAAAAGTGAAAAAAAATGCATGAAGAGAAGCAAAAGAATTATCAAAATGAAGCAGAAAAAAAATTAAATAAAATGAAACGGAATGATGAATAGAAAGATGCGAAGAGGAAAAGAAATAAAAGAAAGGCTTTAAATATGCATACCTGAGCAGTGGCTATATTACTACATTGGTTCACAATATCTCTCTGTTCCTCTCGCTGTTGGTGCGCGCACATCGATTCGCATAAATTAGAAATGAGAAACAGTGACGGCTCTCGCGCACAAAGTGCGAGCATTGAGCAGCGTGTCGCGAATGAGGCCGATATAAATATAAGATGAAGAAAATATAATACGCGAAGAAAACGCAGACCGATGCAAACCGATTCCAATAACCGACCGTATATTCGAATTGTTAATGGGAAATGATGCGGCGTATGTCTGTAACTAGGCTGTCTTCGTATTGTAAATTCAGTCAAACAGTTTCATGGAATCGTTTTCGAAACCGCTCCGGGAGCCGGAGAAGAATACAAGACACAAATAAATTGATAAAAGTAATTCATATTGATTGTTGCCGGACAGTCTAATCGACGTCGTTGGGCGATTAGTTTTCGAAAAGTGATCGATCATCGGTGTGCGCAATTCTATCGCCATTTGACAGGCAAATATCCACTATGTACATGACGTTCGAAAAGTTTTGCTGAACAAAATCGTTTGCATATGGACCAAGTAATATTCGATGTGTCTCTTCTGCGATGGAATCCATTGTGTGTTCAACAGTGTACACCGATGCCTTGCAAAACGCTATTGACTTTCGTTTTGTGCCCATTCTACCGGTTTATATACGTTTTGCGTGTGTGTTTTTTTTTTATCTCTGTTTCACGTCAAGTTCGTTCCTGTTTCTCAATCGATTCATTTTTGTTTGGATCTCGTTTCGCGTCTCTCCAAATGAATTTTATCATCTATTTTCATGTGCATTCAGTGCTCACTTTCACATGCACTGACAACAAACTTTGCCGCTGATGTTGTTGCATTTAATACCATTTCATTCAATTTCAGTTCGATATTTAATTGAATTTGATTGGATTCAAACGACTGAACGCAATTTGAATGAAATCGCTTGCACAAACACACGTATTTAATTCATCGAAGAGACATAAAGGGCAAGAGAGACAGACAGAGATGGAGAGAGGGAGAGCACATAGAAGCAGCCTTCAATTTAAGGACAAACGAGAAATGGAGATAGTGAGAGATTTTCCTCGTTTTTAATTTCATTATTGTTCGCACTATTTACTCAACATCACAATAGTTTGATGTGTTCTCCTTTAGCGCACGCAGAGTGATTGTGTGCGTATGTGCATGGGTTGTGTATACGTTCACCAAGCCCTCATTCTCTCTATTGTGTACCATTCCAATATTTGTATTTTCGTATCATCTTTGGTGATTAAGCTGCGCCAAGAGGGTGAAAATGGGCAGCATGCCATTGCAAATAATCAATCGATAGTTATCAAAAACCCTGGGCCCTGTCAACGTTCATTTCGGATTTGTGAATGCTTGTCGGAATTGAGCATTTCGTTAATACGTCTGTATCCATTTCACCTCTCGCTTCAGTCATGCTGTCTATCTCTGGGTCGGTTGGTTATTGGTTAGTCTCGATTCTTCGATAACAGACACTTTTGGTGTGAAAAGAAATAATTAGATTGCATGTCAACGATAAGCATAAGCATGGTTTACCCAAAGAAAAACACACAAAACTCATATCATTAGGCTTAGGCAACAGTAATAATTGCTAAGCATGTTTGCAGCTCGATCACAATGACAACGACGATGACAGCATCGATCGAATCGAGCCGTATAGTGAACATTTAACGAAAATAGAAATGATTTCAGAAAGAAAATAGAGAGAGAGAGAGAGAGAGAGAGAGAGAGAGAGAGAGAGAGAGAGA
>NW_022601438.1:4421962-4430185 GCF_009176505.1 Sitodiplosis mosellana
AGAGAGAGAGAGAGAGAGAGAGAGAGAGAGAGAGAGAGAGAGAGAGAGAGAGAGAGAAGAAAAATTAAGTCAAGTCCATTAGAAGGTAAAAGTTATGGAGAGCCAAAGCGAAATAGCGGAGCGAAAAGTATGTTTGTTTATTGTTGTGTGTGCTTAAGCACCATAGACTTGGTTATGGCAAAGCAAAATTGATTCGACCATATACACCGTCGTTGAATGATCGACCGTTGCTTTGCTTTGCGCACATTCTCTCAGTCTTTGGTGTGCTCGCTTCCACTACGCGAGGGAATATATGTGTGCACGATCGCGGAACACACTCGAGTGCAGAGTAAGACAGAGAGTGAGAGAGACTTGAGAGCGGTTGTCTTGCAGTGCGCATGGGCTCAACACTTTTCTTCGCCAGCCATATGTTTTATTGTGTTTCGCGAGGTTCATTGAACAAGTCGTGTTATTTTTTCGGTGAATGGTGCGCGTGTGCTCGACACTATCGCGCTGATTTGTTTTTTTCATTTCAACTTCTGTCGGATTTATTTTCACTCTGTTGAATAAATTTTTTTTGTTTAAACACTTTGTCATTTAACCGGTATTAGTTGTTGATTATTGTTTGAATGAAATTTGCGTCGTTTTTGCTTCGACAAAATTCGTGTTTTTGTTTTGTGAATAATATCGCTAGAAATAAACCGATTCTTCATTTGAATGTTATTTATTTCCTGTGGGTTTTTTTTCACTCATTCAATCGATAGTGAAATAAAAAAAAATTGTTTTGAATAGAAAAAAGACGTCATTTGTTAAATTAAAAAAAAAAGAAACATTGTCAAACTAATACGAAAAATCTCACTTTTATGCATATAGAAACGCACGAAAAAAAAAACCAATCGATTAAGAAAGAAAGTGTTATGTGAGAGTGTTGCTATTCATTTATATCCATTGAATATCAATCGAGACTATTTTAATCATTGACGATACAACAACGAATAAAAAAACAGACACAAATCATTTGACTTTGACGATTGACGGGTCATCAATGGATTTTGCTAGAGAAAACGTGAAACAGTTAGAGACAAAAAAATAGCACGAAGTAATATCTTCCTTAATCATTGTGCGGTGCAACAAAGAGTTGAATGAAAATCTCTGATCTATACTGTCACCGGTACAATTTTGACTTGATAGTAATCAGTAGCCGAACATTAAACGCCGTCAATAAACAACTCAGAAAGTCAATAAAAACTTCAACGGCATTTGAAATACAGCAGCTAGAGTACTAGAGAGAATACGTAAGTAGCTTTATTACTTATAACTCTTATAGAAGAAGAAAAAGAATGAGGAAAAAATGGTGTCCGTGTCTCTTGTTTTAATTTCTGGTCCGTGAATTCTGGTGTGTGTGTCGTATGTGCGTTCTGTGTGCATTTTAAATGATGATAAATAAGTGTTTAACTGATTGTATGCTTGAAGACCAACGAGACGACCGAATAATCGACCAAACGATACAGAAAAATATGAAATAAATGAAGAATAGTGCTTACCAAGTGCGTCCGCGCACACACACATTTTTTGTTCAGTTTAAACATGGAATCGCGATTGTGCATTCATTCTATTGTAAGCGGTAGATTCGTAGTGTACGATGAATGAATGTGTTCAGCTTATATTGTTTGGTGTGCCGTACGGTTGTGCCCCGTTATAATTATGAATTAAGCGAACCTCGAACCAACGGCATCCCCCACTACTCTTTGTGCACCGATTCATTTATTCATTTACCTGATTCATTCTCATTCATTATGGCTTGGAATGGGTGAGTTGCAAGAACAAAAGGCTAAGGTGGCAAGGAAAATGTGTGACTGTTCAGCGACTAGAGACAAGAGAGAATGAATAGCAACAACAATAATCATACAATAATTTGAAACACGAAATTATATTGGCATCAGAGTTTTGAATGCGCGAGCGCTATGGTTCAGATTTTTTGGATGCAATTACACTCAACCGCACGTATGCACCGAATCTCTTTGGAACATATCAAAATCATTCCGAAAGCAACTTAATTTGGAAAACAATTTTCCAAAATTATGTGCTGCATTCGTTGCAAATGCACCGTCGCACAGAAACGACACACAGCACGAACGACGCGAAATCGAACACAGGAATGAGAGAAACGAGACGAGATAAATAGACGATTGCTTCTGAGATTCATTAATCATTTGCAACTTTTTCAACAACTACTATACAACGAACACAGACGACTAGAGTGCACAAAACAACAACGAATAACAAAAAAAAAATTGAACACTGAAAGAAGAAGACGGAGAAGAAAAAAAAAAACCACGACGAAATACATTGAACAGAGATTCATTTGGTATAACGATCTCTTCAGCTGCTGTCTTTTATGTCGAATGAAACATGCTGTCAAACTATCGGGTGCAAACTTTCGGTTGAATATGTAATATGGCCTGACACATGTACACCGCCTTTTGCTCTCTGTGTACTGTAATGTACCATTACGAACAAATATACCCGCGTGTAGCATCCGAAATACTTTCGATGGTGAATGGGTTAAAATGTAGTTTACGGTAAAGTTCAAATGATTTATAATAAAACGGAGTACGTCAAAAAGTGCATTGAATTTTGCAAGTAGAAACGAATTGGTATCGAGAGCCGAGCATGGCAATGCAAGAGAGAGATAGAAAGATAAAGAAAGACTGAGTGAGCGAGAGCTAGAGCAACTAAATTCGCATAACTTACACATTCCGAAAAACTCGAAGAGCTCAACATTCAAATTACCGTCTAACGAGTTGCACACAAACTTTATTTTTATTTACATTGAAATTCGCGCAATGCAACCGCTTACACCTCGTATCAAATGATACAAACAGCCCACAGAGACTCACACCAAAGAAGAGATGCACGAGATTGAGTTGCTGAATGAATGAATGAGTGAGAGAACGAAGAGTTCTGTGGCTTCCAAGTCGGGATGTTCTGCCAAAAAAAGAGACTTTGAATTGAAATTTACTTGTCTTTTTAAATGAAATGAAAATATCGGGCGCGCACATTCGAAGCGAAGCGCATTTTCAAAACGGTTGCCATTAATGGCATCATTTAACAGCTCCAATAAATTTTCTTTGAATTTACCAAATCGGAATGCCATGCGAAATGGATCAATTGAACGAAGTTGTTTGAGAAGTTTGCGGGCTGCAATTTTCGATGACAACCATGTAATTTGGTTGATGGTTCTGATCTTGTTAAAATGTTACACACTCTCACGCTTACAATTTGACGAGCGGATTTTTTTTATCGCATTTAGAAATCAAATTGTTGAGTGTGTGTGTGTGTGTACATTTGTTTCGATTGTGGGGTCAAGTGATCGGTTGAGCCATTTTGAATGCGTCCGTTGCGCAGAAAGACTTGTCTATGCGAAGCGAAAAAAAAAATTATATCCTCTACAATTGAAAATTATGGCATTCCATGGATGAAACACGCTGGATTCATTATATAATAATAAGCAAATAGACGCAAAAAGAGTGAACAAAAAAAAAATCATGCACATCAGCGCAAGCAGCGTACGAAGAGCAACAAAAAAAACAACAACACAAACTTTATTACTTATTCGCCATGGAAGCTCACATAAATAGACACATGAGCAATCACACAGGAGTATGTTTCATTTTGTATTTATGTACAACCGCAAACACTTATAATCAACGATGAATAACAATTCGCCTCTGTTTCTTTTTTTTCTCTCCATTGTACGGTGGATTTTGCAACGAATTTTTTTTCCCTTTGAATCGTGCAATTTCGAATACACCACGAAAAGAAAACATTATCGTTTCAATGCTCAAACAAATCGTTTCGGTTTCATTCAACGTGTGTGTTGCTAATCTTTTTCTCTTTTTTTTTTGTTTTTCGAAAATATTTCGTTCGCTTCATCATCATGTTGTTCGTTACTGCGGATGATTTGCATTTGTGTGCATTTGATTATTACTATTTCGCTGTTTCTCTCTCTCTCTCTTCATGTTTATTAAAGCTTCTTGTCTTTGGTAAGCGTATTACGAAACATCAAGTGCGTTAAGATGTGCATGTGCACGCCGTTTCCATTTGGAAATGAGTACAGGGTGTTTCAGTGAAGCGCATTTTAGTTGATATGCCAATTGGCATCTGTGTGCCGCAGACCAACAAACACCTTCGCTCGCTGACCGACGTTGTGAGTATGGAGTTTTTTTTTAGAAGAAATTTCAACTCAAAAATGGCTTGTTCCAACGATTCGGCCTCTTTCTCTCTCTCCCTCTATCCTTCTTGCAATTTCATTTAATCCACGCGCGCTTGACGCTACTTTTCTCAATGGGATACTCTTCATTCATTCGTTGCATTCAACCGAAAATTAATGGCAAAGATGAAATTACCGTGTTTCACGGTGCGACAGCACATTTGGCACACCGTACCATTTACTATCGTAATCACATTTAAGGTAGCGCTTATCGGAGAGAAAAATGTCTTTTGGTGAAAATTAATTAAATACTTAGCGAATTTGAGTTTAACGAAATGAATGAGCGAGTGTCCCTTTGTTCGTTTTGTGCTCTTCCCGGAATTTCTTATGTGCACAGCAAGAGTGCAGTGCACTCGTTCGCGCGGAACTCTTTGATGTGATCAATAAGATGTGCTCAGTTTGCACTTTGAGCTGTCTTTCATTTAAAGTGTGCAGTATTTGAGTAAATCTTAATGGGTATAAATGGTGTATGTGTGTGTGTGTGTAAAAAGGCACAAACCCTTTGAGGTATTTCTTCATTTGGGTTTTTTCCTTCTGTTTTTGCGGCGGAAAAAACAGCAAGTGTTGACATACACTTGGAGCTCCTAATAAACCCTGACTATGTGGAATCCCGTGTGTGTTCATCGGTGTAAATTGTGCATCGCCACACCAATCAGTTCACCACATTGAATGTATCAATACACCGGACGTGTAATCGAAACAAACGCGCGCACAAATTCTGGTTCAGCGCGCACGCCGCGTTGTATGCCAAACAACCGTGCCAAATAATAACATCATAAAGTTTGTATTGTGCCTTTTTTTCTTCTGTTGGTTGGTTGGAACAACGATCGTTTATTTTTCGTTTTCGATGCGTTAATTCGACAATTTAAGTATAGATAAACAGCACGCATACTGCACATGGGCCCACGAATCAAGCCAAAAAAAAGAAGAAATAAGCAACACACATTCATTGGTCATCTGATGAAATATTCGAAAAAATTCATGCGCCGAAATCAAATGAATATGATGCAATCGAACAAATAAATCGCAATGATTGGAAAACAGTGTGTAACTGAATTCGGTGTGTTCGCGCTTAGCTCGCCGAAATTCCGGTTTACAAATTTCGCATTTGCCCAATGGAAAAATGTGCGAGTGTTTGATGACTGTGGCAAAGTTTTGTAAAGAAGGCGCCACACATCGCATGAAAATTTGGGAAAGTCTACATTTTATATGGCAAAGTATACGAGAGCCGAGTGTATGTGTGTGTGGCACATGCTTTAGCATACGCAATACCACAAAATTTATTATGCATTAAAACTAATTTCGCTGACTAAGTAGCAGCAGTCGTGACGACGACGACGGTGAATGAGCGTCCCTTCAAAGCACTTGAACGAGTGCTTTGCGGTGAGAATGCTCATGAAATTGGAAGTAAAACATCAATTGCACATTCAAAATGGCTCTATTCAAACGAGTGAGCGAGAGAGAGAGAGAGAGAGTCAGACGCATGCTTTTTTTCCCTCATCTATTTTTCCGAAGTCAACAAACGGCATGGAATTGCTGTCTCAAGCCATTTTTGAGCTGGAATTGTGGACAAAATGGATTGTTATTTTTTTGTGCCACTCGCTCGTTCATCCTCCCAGTCTGGTCGTTTGCATCAAGGTAAATGGGCAAATGATACACGCAAACATTACACAGAAGCGCGACGATGGCGACGTAATAAAAATCCATTTATTAGATTTTTTTCCATGTATTTATGGCACTCACAAATACTCAATCATACAAAACCGACAGTGTACAAAATGAATATTATGTGTGCGACTCGAGTGATTTTTTTTTTGCTTTTTTCTGTAAATTCATTCCCATTCCGTTGTTATTTCATGTATGAATTTCAGCTTTGCAAAAACTGCATTTATGGCAAACAGAGACAGTGAGAGAGAGAGAGAGAGAGAGAGAGAGAGAGAGGGAGAATAAAAATGCATGTAGCCAATCGATTGTGCGATAGAATCGTGACCGGATCGGTATCGGATAATAAATGTATCATCGCAAAATCGAAACTCATTCCCAGTTTTACCGTAGGACAAACAAACAGAACGAACGCAGAAAAAAAGGCAACAACCAAATTCGCCATTCAAAATGTTTATTTAGCCTGTTGTAATCGCATTTTATCTCTCTTTCTCTCTCCGTATATGTGAAAAAGTTTGGTGTTTTTGGGTATCTGACCAAGGATCTAGCGCGCAATGAATGAATAATGCACAAAATGAGAGCCGACGGTTTGATTCAATTAGGCAAAAATCTGAAGCACAAAATGTATTTTTCATTCCTGCGATGATGACCGGTTGGGTCCCTTTTTGACCGTGCACACACCCAAAAACATTCAACGAAACCAAAAGAATTGGTTGCTGCGCTCTCTTTCTCTCACGGCATTGCTCCATCACATCGATGTAAAAATAAAGCGTATAGCACACACACACACCAGCCAAAAAGTAAACAATTACTCACGAAGAACATCATCAAACGCGCAAGCAAAAATACCCAACCGGCTCTCTTTTGTCCTACAGAGAAAAAAAGAACTGTTTTTTTCGTGGTGTATCGGCGTCTTTGAAATTCACATTTGATTATTGTTCATTTGCATTATATTCTGTAGTTTGGCTATTTTCTCTCTCTCTCTCTCTCTCTCTCTCTCTCGTTTATCCGTTGCTCACTCACTCTTTGGCTCTCATGCTCGTTCACTTTTGTTTACGATTCACTCAATTCTGATTATATACATTTTTCGTCTATCTGAAGTCAGTTTAAAACTCATTTGCATATACACCAAACAACAGAAATTGCATTTACCGACAAAACAACAACAACACCAGCAAAAAATAGGGAGTATCGACTGGGAAAAATATCCATACAAAGCAAAGCACGAAGAAGAAAAAAAACGGGATCAACATCGCTTTTTTCGGTGTTTTTGTGTGCATAGATTGTCCCGATTCAAAAGCATTGGCTACAAGTGGAGTGAGGGTGTGTTTGTTGTGCACGCACTAAACAAATAGAAGCAATATTCAGTGAATTTATATTCGTGCCTTGCTCATTCATGTTGATATGGTTATTCGTAGTGGCGAGGTGGAATGGCTGATGGATGATCGGGCGACCGAGTGAGCGATGTTGTTTAAAATCGTTCCATCAAGCGTGTAGCAACAGGCCCATTTCGTATCCAAGCATTAAATAAAAGGACATTTTTGAGGGTCCAAATTAAATTGAGAGAGAGAAAGAGAATGGCGAGTAATGCGAAGTAATAACGGCAAAAAAAGTGGAAAAAATAGCGAAACAAACTTTTCAGCTCATACATTCTGAATGTGTTGGCTGGTGTGTGTCTTTTGGTATCGCTTTAATTTTATTGTCGAGAGTAGTCCCTCTCTCTTTCTTTCTCTCTCTCTCTATCTCTCTCACTCTCTCCGGACCGTTCCTTTCTTTTGGAAGACTTTTGTTTGGTTTGCGTAAGGATGATGACGTGCAACCATTTTTCATGGTTTGGACATTTGTGCTCACTGTTGTCGATAATAAGTGTGTGTGTGTTGCATTATTGCTTGATGTGGATTTCAATGAATTTTAATGTCGGAGTCACATCCAGCCAATGAATTTTGTACTGCAAACGCGTTAAATCAATGCAATGCGTCACGAGAGCCAGCTATTTTTGCCGAGCCCGAAGATATCCTGTGTTTGATTTTTTTATATTCTTTATTAAATTCATATTCGGGGACATTTTTCTAATTTTAATTTTTATTAATTTTGTTAAGTTAGTTTGATTTAAATAATGTTTATTCTTCAAGCAACACTAAATTTGTTTTCATTTCAAAATTTGAAGAAAAAAAACACAAACGCAAAAGAAAAAGTCCCATCATTCAGTTTATGGTTTTGTTTGGTTTTTTCGTTCGAAAATATACTTCTTTTGTGGAAATTATTTAATTCTTCGCATTGAGAGTGTGTGTTTGTATATAATGGCCTAT
>NW_022601438.1:4435185-4450490 GCF_009176505.1 Sitodiplosis mosellana
ATAGGCCATTATATACAAACACACACTCTCAATGCGAAGAATTAAATGATTTCCACAAAAGAAGTATATTTTCGAACGAAAAAACCAAACAAAACCATAAACTGAATGATGGGACTTTTTCTTTTGCGTTTGTGTTTTTTTCTTCAAATTTTGAAATGAAAACAAATTTAGTGTTGCTTGAAGAATAAACATTATTTAAATCAAACTAACTTAACAAAATTAATAAAAATTAATATTAGAAAAATGTCCCCGAATATGAATTTAATAAAGAATATAAAAAAAAAATTTGATTGTGGTGAAACAGACAAAATTATACTACTGTCGAGAGTTTAATAAGGCCGAGGGCTTGGTTTTCCAATGGAATGCAAAGTTTGTGTGTGTGTGTGTGTGTGTGTGTGTGTGTGTGCTTTTTTGGTCTGCTTCTCGTCTTTTTTTCGCTCCTCTCCGTCCAAATTATATGAATAGAATTAATGAACTGATGATCGTCCTCGACGTTTTCAACAGCAAAATATAAAGACACTTGTTTGATAATTAGTATTCTGATTTGTTTAGTGGAAATACGACGATGAAAAAAAAAGTAGCAAATGTGGTCACGCTCACGCAGATATCAAAACACACATCTCTCATTTGAACGGATTTTTTTTGTTTCTCTTCCGCTTTCATCCACAATATATTCTGTGGGCAAAGCGAAAGAGAGAGAGAGAGAGAGAGAGAGAGAGAGAGAGAGAGTGTGTGTGTGTGTGAGAGAGAGAGAAATGAACGTTAAACATGTCATTCCGCACAAGTTGGTCGCTGATGATGGGCGAAAAAAACGCGATCCAATATAAACTTCAATAAACATAACTTTCCCCAATTTTCATTATTCATGTCAAACGACCTAAAAATCACATCCACATTTAATCCGATCGATAAGGAAGTGACACGCACACGACCAGAGAGGAAAAAAAACATTGCTCACAGGATTTAACTTTGGCCGAGCTGCTCAAAAACAAAGACGAACAAAAAAAAAACATATGGGCAGATCAAGTCACTTGTGAGCTGTGTTATACAACATTCCACACATTGGGACAATCTATTTAATTGAAACCATATCTATATGTTTGTGTGAGGTTCTTAACTATGTCGAAATTCCGGATCAAACTTTTCTAACACGTCGTTCGTAGCGTTGTTCCATTTTTGTTTACTATTTTAAAGAACAAAGTTTGTGATTGTTTTCTCGGTATATTCTCTATTCTAAATACTAGTTTTAACAGACGGACACAAACAATAAATCGAATGAAATAGGCTGACGCTTCTAAATTTTAAACAAAATTGCGTTTGACACCCTCATTTAGATAGATCGTTTTGATTATTTATCGAAAACAAAAATAAACCATGCACGTAGATTAATCCGTGAAACGGTTAGTCATTTCTGTGTGTGTTTCTCACGCTTCTTTTTCGCTTCTTTGTCATCACACTTTGTTGTTGTTTCTCTCGGTATTTTCTCAAGAATCGCGAATAGGGATTCGGTCGGTGTGTGACTAATTTAATATTTTTAAAAGTCTATATCATTGGCATAACATAAATAAAAGCTTACGATATGGAATGGTAATCCTAGTAATCAGGAAGAATAATAAGCATGGCTAAACATTGAACAATTTTTAGGCTGCGAGAGCATGAAGTCATCACAATTTTGTATGAACAATTTTTGCTGTGTGAGAGCAGCAAAAAAAAATCACAGAAAAAAGTTTTTTTTTTATTCTGGAAAAGGCGACAGAAAAAAAGAGACATAAGAGACAGCCGACGACAGCAGCAACAACAAGACAAGGGCGATGGACGATCAGCGATAACCGTATAAGCAGCTAGTGTATGGCTAATGTACTTTGGCAAAAGTTTTTGGCCAAATTTGATTTGCCGTAATAATCCCTCGCGTACGAATGAACTTCCAACAACAATGCAAATTCCCATTTGCGTCCTTCATCACTCCATTATTCCATTATGTGTTGAATGTATGTCCACCGTTCGCATTTTTTTTTTCATTCTCTCCTCTCCCGTTACTCTGCTCAGAGTGTGTTGTGATTTTATTTTTTCTTCTTTAAAATGCGCGGCCGCAAAAGAAGCAAAACCCAAAGAGAGACGAATGAAAGAAAAAGAAAATCAGAATATCTAGAAGGGAATTGCCTTTTGCTAATCGAGCACACGCTATTCTTAAGCCGTTTACTAATTACTCATTAAATTTTAAATAGGAAAAAAAAGAACGACGACGATGACGATGAGGAAGTTTTTGCGAAAGTTCCTCAGTTTTGAGCGCAGCGCGGCCACTTTGTGCTCAAAAAAAAAACCGTCAACGGCGCAATGACACCGAATTGGTGTTAAACACTAATAAATTATATTGGGTTTTCTTGATTAAAATTGCGCTCTTATCATTTGCGCTCAAAGAATGCGAATGACGAAATTAAACAAACAGCCGCCCGCTTCAATTGCAACCATTCACCGTGTCACATCGAATGCCGTCATCCGCCACCGCACACTCATAATGCCAATAATCTTTATTTGCTCGCTTCTTTTCGTCGTTCTTTGTTTACATACCCAACTGTTTTCCCTGTCGCATCGCATCAATTTACACAATTGAGAGCATAGATCGATGGATTTCGAGATCGAAAGTGCCTTCGATGATTTTCGATAAGGAATTCTGGTTTTTTGCGTAATTTGGCTCAATCTTCATTTTGTGTATGTGCGTTAGTGTGTGTGTGTCGTTTCTTTTTTTACGTTTCATCTGGCACTCATCATTGTATCGAAAAAGTTACAACGTTGACGATTCCAAGTGTCGATACAATCGATTCAAATATTTTTTTTTCTTCTTCTTCTCCATTTTTATGCAAATTCCACGATTGAATGATTCAGAAACAAGTTTTTCTTTCATTGTTAACTTCTCTGTTATGTGGCGCGTACTCAATGCCTGGAAATTCAGTTTTCAGCCACTTGTCTCTCCTTCTTTGACACGCTCTCTTTCGCTCGCACCGACCGTGTTCGGTTTGTGAACTTCGCCACATCGTCTCTATTGCTTTTCCAGTTCACTGAATTCACTGCCACAAACTTTTCTCCACCACTCATTGAATGTGTGGACTCTTTGTGGTTTTTCCATATTTTTTTTTTGTTGTTGTTGCTTTCAAGCCCCGGTAGTTTTGCTCCAACGAAATGCACTCCAATGTTTTGATATTCCCTTTTTCGTCTTTTGATAAAGACGCTCGAGAATCTATTCAGTTTTTAATTCCTTTTGGTGGACAACTCGTCGCTTCTGTTTCTGTCTGTTCTACTTTCAACCGTATTCTTCCGTTGTGGCCATAGAAAATGAAGGGAAAAAAATCGACTCATTTCACCACATAAAATGCAATGTTCTTTCTTTCTTTCGTTCGTTCATTCATTCGTTGGTTTGTTTTTCTTCTACAATGGCTTTATTAAATGGTTCTGTTTAAATGTCTTGTACGTTTGGCGGAGTCATGTTCTTCCGTCATTCGTTTGATTAATAGCTTAAATTAACTTTTATCAACAGTCAATTACTTTTTTCTTTCTCTCTCTTTTTCTCTCTCGCGTGCACTATCCGTGTGCGCGATTGCGTTCGCGAGCGCGCGCACGCGCGTATACGCAAATGAGTTTTTGCTTTTAGCTTTATCGAAAAAGGAAAACATTTAACGCTTGACCATCCCATATTTAGTTGTAATTTGCCAGATAACGTGACAATGAATTGGCATTTATCGTTAATATCAATCTTCCACTTGCACATACACACACATTCGATGGCTTGGGTCGTTCATTAGCTTGTGAGCGCGTGCGTGCTTTGGCCAGACATCGAATCGGTATGCAATGCACGGTCATTTTAATCCAGTGACATTTTGAACGGTGCATTTTTTCTCTCTCGTGCCGAATCGATTTTCGATTACGAATAAATACGTTGCTGTTTTTTGCCGTCGTCGTCGGTACGATTTAGAATAATTCTGCGTCAAATGCGATCAAGTGAATAGAAATGTCGACAATGATTTGGATTTTACGGTGGAATCGGATTTTTTCCAGTGAACACAATTGAATCGTCGTCGTCATCGTCATCGTCATCGTCATCGTCGTCGTCGCCGTCGCTGTCGACGAGCCAAAAAGTCAGACATTGTAAAAGGTAGCGTATTGTTGATCATTTCACATTCTCTTGTTCACTGCGTGTTTGAATACATATTCTTCTGTAAAACTTTGTAAATTTCACGGATTTTCTCTCTCTCTCTCTCTCTCTCGCTCTGTGCCAGAATTTGTGTCAATGTTCCTATTTTCACACCATGTTCACATTTCACTTTCTTCACCCAAAGAAGCAGAAAAAAAAAGTTATCGATGTAAACATATTTCGTTAAGTTCGAATAAAATTTAAACTTTGGATCCCCCAATCGAATGTCAACTTCAGACGAACATCCAGTTTCATCACTTCCTCTTTTGTTGTCGCGCTCATTTTCCCTATGTCCACCACACTAGCACACAGATTTCCATATGTTTATTTTCAGTTTGTTTGTTTGTTTGTTTGTTGTTGGCAACTTTGGTCGAACTTTTCTGTTGGGGTCCATTGGCTACAAACTTTCGGAAAAAATGACTTTGTAATTCAATTCGTAGTTCTATGTTATTTTTTCGTATTCGAATTTACGACTGTAATGTATTGGTATAATTTTGGTGTCTCTAGGCATTTTGGACACCGCATGCATGGTGAACAAAATGGTTCAAGCCTTTTATTATTAGTATATGCACAGCCAGACAAACCGACATGCCTGCACATATTCGATTGTAGCATTTCAATCCGTAAACCATACGTATGTACGTGAATTATTGGTTGCGCTGCACCAAATCTATCGGATAATTGTCGTCAAACATTGTCAAATGATACTCTCGTTCTCTCTTAACACACACACACTCTCTCTCTCTCTCTCTCTCTCTCTCTCACTCACTTCCGCTGTCATTTTTGTTGTTGTGTCGTTGATTAGCGTCTGTTTTTCTGCCACTTAATGTTTTTTTCCACGGTTTTTTTTTCTCATTCGATTGCAATGTCGAAATGTAAACGACAACGACATTAACTTTGCTCATAATGACATACAAGAATCAAAGCAGCGCCGTAGCCAGGCCGGCGCAATGGGTGCATTGCACCCTCCAAAAATTTCAAAGGTGCAACAAAATCGGGTGCAAAATCGGGTTTTAAAGGTGCAACAAAAGAAAAATTTCGATTTTGCACCCTCCAATTTTTTTTTCTGGCTACGGCGCTGAATCAAAGGGATATTGCAATTTTGTTGACCGGAAAAAACGCCATCTTACGTCATGCCCGTAAATTATTTCACTGTTCATTTAGATGGTAGAGCTTGAACAAAAGTTGTACACTATGCATAAACTTGGAAAGAGCTTGATAAACTTGATGAAATACATATATTTTATGGTCGTTGCAACACCCCTATGACAAGAATGATTAATTTTTCTTGGTTTAATCGTTACTTGATCATCTTGTTGTCTTATTTCGCTTATATTTCTTAACATATATCACTTGCAAAACGATTCTCGGACATAACGTTTGCTGCCGCTGGGCTAAAGAAAAAATCGCTTCGAGCTAATATTCGACCGAAAACGATACAAGCAAGATGAGCGCATAAAAAAAATTTAGTTCTTGTGCGTCCATTGTACTTAAATTCCCGACCGAACAAACAAATCTCTCAATTTTCTGTTCATTTTTCACCGAATTTTCATTATTTTCAGTTTGAAAATATGATTCCATTTATTTTTCGCATTAATTTGATATTAAAAAGTGAAGCTTTGAAGTTGGATTGTGTGTCTCGTGTTGTCGTCATTGTTGTTATTGGGCGTATATTTCGAGCGATTGTCATTCAAAACGGCACACGGAATCTGTTATATTCAGCCAAATGGAATGAGCAAAGAGTGATTGATTGCTGTGCGCTTTGGTGTATTGGTTTCTTGTTGTTGCAGCGGACAACAAATGAGCAGAAAAAAGTTGATAAACAGATGTAATGGCACAAACGGTTGGAGAGCGCACAGAGAAAAAAAAAACGCGTGTACACAAGACAAAGCGAGCAAATGTGCATTTATGCACTGCAATTACGAATAATCAAAAGCTTTGACAAACAATAAAGCATCAAAAAGGTGGAACTTTTACGCGCATATCGCAAATTGAAGAATTTTTTGTCTGTCCATTTTTACTCAATCGAAGGGAAGTGGTTTTTTTCTTCTGGCTGCACGCAGTCATAACGTTCCATCCATGAAATGCTCAATTAAGCTAATCGCTTAATTGTAAAGCTAAACCCAATGCTAATCATTTCAAGAATGTCGTTCAACAACAACAAAAAACTACACCATGCAAAAAAGCCAACGAATTATCACTCATGTGTGCGAAACTCATTGAAGCTGGCATGCGTGAGCGTGCTTATTCGTCTATTTCAAACGAAAATATGCAACAACTGAATTTACATTGGCAACAAATTAATCGACATTTACTAAAATCCGTTCCGATTGTCAAACATCTCACGACCTATGTTGTGGTGCATGCAAACGTATAACAAACATATAAAATTACACACGAACACAACAAATGCACCAAACACAAAAAAAATGTGACTCTAAACGCATACACGTATGAAATGCAACGAGGAACAAAAATGTTCCGAACAAACGCACAAACAGATAGCGAAAAAACCGACACATCGATAGAAACATCAAATGAAATATAATAAATATAAACATCAAATGTATAAGGTTGAATATGGGCACGGAATATGGTAAAAAAAAGATAGGCGAGCCGAATAACCGGGCGCGCAAAGTGACAAACGTATACGAAAAAAATACATCACATTTTAACAACCGAAAAAACAAAGCAGCAACGAGTATTGCAATATACTTGTAATAAATGAATGGTAAATGCTATGCGAAGCGTTGTATTTTTTGTTCCTGCTATATGTCTCATACCTTCGATGCCAATTAATGAATTTATAAAAATTCATAGAATTATTCAATTAATTTAATACAATCGATCGATATCTACACACAATCACATTCAATAAATAGATCGACATTTTTGCACGTTGAGTTTTTGACGTTGCATTGGCATACGTGGGAAACAACAACACACAAACACACGCACAATATTCAATGCTTATTGGCTAAAGATATATGATTCGTGATACGTACAACGTATTCTATGATATATTTTGTTAGGATGTGAGGAGAGAGTGAGATTGGAACCAAATACCAGCTCCATTTGTACAGATAGAGAGACAGAGATGGATAGAGTGATCGAGAGGAAGAGATTGGAAGAGTTTGGGTTCGGGTTTACATACAGCTGGTCACAGTGTCTGTCTGTGTATGTATGTGAGCCACATACATATACAATTGTGGTCTGTTTGGCTGACCCCTTCAAAAGCATAGTCTGATTAACTTTTTTCTCTCAACATTTCATTAAATTCGGGTTTGCATTATTTTGGTGCTGTTGCAAAATGTTGGAATATATTCGGTGCTCGGACAACATAATATGGACATGTCGATTAATTAATTATCTATTTTCACTTTGTGATTGAACAAGAAAACTGCAATTTAATGGAAACGCATGCCATCACGTATATAATAGCAAATTTATTTTATATGTGATTGAAAATGAATGGAATAAATCTTTGCTAATTAAATGTGTTTTACAATTTTATGTCATTATTAGAGGCAAAGAGAGAGAGAGAGAGAGAGAGAGAGCGAAAAAAAGTGGCCGAGTGTTTTTGACTGGTGGTCAGCATGATGGATCTGTTACTAATTGCGTTTTGTGTGTGTGTGTGTGTGTGTGTGTTTTTTTTTATTCGCTTTTATTATTAATTCTCTGTGCGCCGTTGTATGTGTCCTTCCATCGTGTCCCATCCATCTCTTTCACTCAGATTGGTTGCATCAGTCTCTCTATATTATATTAGCATCCATAATGGAATTCAAATGCAGACGATAAACCAGATCAACTCTGCAATTTTTCCACTCAGGCGCTGCTTTAATTACCGTTGAAATTGACAATTAGTCAAACTCAACGCCATCACCATCTATTACAATGGCAAAAAAAACAAAAACAACAGAAAAACACACACATACAAAGTATTTGAACATAGCGATTAAATCATCCGGTCGAGGGATAATAATAATGAGGCGACGTCATTTACAATAGGCAAATCTCTCACTGTCTCGAGCATAAAATTCAATAGACTATAGTGAGCTAAATCAAATTCAAAGGCGTTGTGTTATCAGTGATGATGATCTTGTTGTTGTTGTTGTTGTTGTTGTTGCTGTTGTTGTTGGATCATTTTTCCTTGAACGAGCTCTTCGTTACAGCAATTTATTAAACGGAAAACGAACATAACACGGCACAACTCATTTGCATTCGAAACATTAAAACAAGGCATTCGAACATTTGTAAAGCGATTTCGTTCGATGGAGACGAGTGCGCGGGAGTGTGTGACACACACAGAGAAAAGGAATTAATGGAACTATTGTCCTTTGCTAAATCACTTTTTTTTAATAGTCAAGCGCATTTGTTTTTTCGGGGCTTGTTCTTAGTGGCACGTGGTGCCAGCTCGCGAAATCTTTTCCAAATGACCATCATTAAAAGTATGGGTGGAAGCTTACGGAATATGTTTTTCCCCTCCTGTCGTCTACGTCTTCATCGTTGTGTGTCTCTTCGCAACACACAGCCACACAATATTAATTACTCTGAAATCCGAAATCGCCTTAGCTGTCACTGAGCTGAAACGAAGCACAAAACAAAACGTTAAGGTGATGAAGTGGTGAGGTGACCTATGCTATAGTAGGTGAATTGTATTGTCGTCATTGCGATGGCATTCAGGATGCATGACAATTCAATGGCATCCAGCTGATGATTAGTTTCTACTATTTTTCTGCTAAAAATTTAATGAAATATCGCGTAGAAAATTTAACTTCCAAGTAACGGCCGATCACCGCCGGTCGGGAACATCAATAACGACAATGTAAATGATTATCAAAGCAAAAAGGATGACAAAGCAAATGACGAAATCCAGCCAAATAAACCTTAATCTAATTTGCTCAAGTTCATGGAACACTGGAATTTTCAAAACGAAAATTCACATTTTGTCCGCTCTTGAAATTCGGTTCTCATTACGAACTGTCTGCTGTTGTTGTGCTCCATTTAATGCTACCTTATCAATCAATTAGGATTTAATTCGTTTCTCCTGTGGAGACTTTGTTACCGCTACTTTGGCTACTGTCATTTGTACCTTGATAAATATATACACAAATTTATGTGAACTTCCTTCTCTTGTCGATAAATAGGGAAGGTGTCACGCATACAGCTCTAACTATCTAGATATATAGGTGTGCAGTTCGAGAGAGCTCTTTGCGTTTACGCACATTTTGACCGCGTCGGTAATTATGGTATCACCACACACCAACTAACCAAACAACTAACCAAGCAAAAAGCCATAAAGCACTGAACAAAATGGATTTGACCATCAACATGGATAGAGCACCTTATGTGCGTTGTCCCGTTTTCCAGCCAGCAACAGTCACAAGAAAAAAAAGATGAAAACAAGGGGAAAAAGAAGCACGAAGCGAAACACCATCGTTATAATGGCAAATACGCCAATAAAGTAGCATAATTCATAACTATATTTACAATACGATTTGCATTTTTATAGCGAAGTTCACTGCCAGATTGTCGCGGATCTTTTTGTTCGCGTGTCCACTTCTTCATTGTTTTCTTCTTCTTTCGGTCATGCTTGGCTTCACGATTTATGCTTAATGTGTTTGTGTTTCTTTGATTTTTTTGTTTCGTTGTTCTTCGCATTGAATTTTCGTGTGCAAATATTTTCCTAGCGTCGGTTTGTGTACGCAGCAACACGTCAACACCACCATGTGGACTGTGTGTGTGAGTGTAATGTGATGATGATGTGACGGAACGCAAAAATATGCAAATACCTTAAATTGGGCATCTAATGTATTTTTTCTCGCCTGTCATTTTCATTTTCAATAATTATTTGTTTTATCTTCTTCTTCGGCCACTTTTGCGACTTCTTTTCTTCGTATCTTTTGTCCATTGATTTGATTACCTTACTTTTGCCGAAGCATAACGTTTCCTTTTGTTTGGTTCTTTTTTCTCTTCGAAAAATAGAATTGTTCACGCCTGTGCAATTTCCATTGAGCATTGAGTTATCAATTAAATTGTGGAACATCAACCAATTAGCAATCAATTCAAATTCGACTTTTAGATAGATAAAAATTCAATGAAACCACCGTTCTAAAACCAATTTAAGCGAAACTTTATGTTTGCAGCTCAATGTTTTGCATATTTTGTTTTAACACAAGCTTTCGTTTTCGGCTTCATTTTATTTTTCATTCATTCATTGAAATGAACACGGCCACTGCAAAATGACTTGTCCAATTTTTCGGTTTCGTTTTTTTTTCTCTCGATTGAACATGGTTTTCGATCCAAATTTCCATTTTAATTTTCTGCAGAAGCTTATAACCGAATCTGTAGTTCCTGAAATTAGGAAAATTGCGAAAACATCGAATGTGTATTGAAACGGTTCGGCACTCAAAACACGAGAAAAAAAACAACAGCAAAATTGATTAATTCACTGATTAAATAATTGATTTTCGTTTAAATATTCGGCCGCAAGTCATAGTTTTACGAATTGATTAAATAAGTTTTAACATGCATGTTGAATACTTATTATCATCTTTATTTGGGTTTGTGCATTTCATTGTGACTACTGGCACACAGAAGCGTAATAAGTAACAGCGTGCTATACAGTCTACAACGACAAAAGCAACAGCAGCAAAACATTGTCGACTAATAAGCTGTCCGTTTAGTGGAAACGTTCGATATGTTATGACAATAATAACTGTACCCGCTGATAGGTGATTATCGTTCGATCGTCGATGATTTGTAATTGTAAGCAGTTTTTTGCTGTTCAGTGCCATGTCAATTTAATTTTTATTTAAACACATTTTTGGTGTGGCCAATTTTATTTTTGCTTCTTGTTAATGGGGCTTGATCGGTTTCTGATCCGATTCGATCTGGGTCCATGTCAATAAAAATCGATACAGGAAAACATGACAGGTCAATGTCACATCTCTTGTGTCTGTGTGCTGTGCGCGTTACATTTTAGCTCAAGCCGAAAATATGGCGCAGAGATCAGGCAGTACAAAAAAGATGGTTTTTCGCGATCTTAGCAATGAACCCTAATTAAGCTACCGAATATTTGTGGTAGCCTTAAAACATGGTGTGGCCCGCATTTTTTCCTTGCTCTATCACTTTTATTGTTCACTATCAATCGATCGCAGAGTTCGGACAATAAAAATGGTTTTTTAACTTATGTCATTCGATTGGGCATTATTATGACACATTTTCGAGGCTCTTATTGGCGTGTTTATCGGCACATCGTGGTATTCGATCGAGTTAATAACGGAGGTGAAACATGGTCGTAAAAAAGAACAATCACACCAGAAATGCATGGCTTACTTTGAAATTTTGAGAATGAGTCAGAGAAGAAAAAGTCGAAAAAAAGAGAATCGATTTGTCCGATAGCCCGCTGCTTCCTCCGTTTTTTTCCCCATTTACTTGAAATTTAAAATCAAAACATATATGTATTAAGCCTTGCGTGGAGGCATGCATGTTAAAAATATCTATCATATGGTACCCCTATGCATACTTGACTACCATATCTTGAGCATACACCTCGTATAAGAACCAAATTTTCTTGTGGCGCCATCTAGATGGCTTGCGGGGCGCAATGTATTTTAAATTGTTAGCTAAGTTTTTTCAGCTTAGTACAGAACCATTTTTGGCAAAGATACAAAAGCATGCTCGAGGTATGTTGACTACATTTATGTGCAGCCAGACAAAACGCCAACTAACAAGCTCACTGAAGAGTGAAAGAAATAAAAACACATTGGCATTTCCAAAACAAACAGACACGACATTCCAAGCGCATTTCATGTAAAGTTAATTAATTTTGCTATTTCCATATTAGTCTATGTCGGATTGGGCGTTTTTTTCCCTCGGTTCATGTGTATTTTTCATTGGAGTTGATCCAGAGTTGGCTGTAGCGTTAGACATTGTTCTTTGGTTGCCTTCACTGACCGTCACGCATCTATTGTACTATAATATAATATACCACTGTTACCATTTTTACTGTTGTTTATGTGCGTTTTGTTGCTGTTGCCGTTGCTGCTGCTCCCAACTCGACTCGGTTCCGTTGACTGAATTCAATTTCGATTTTAATGACAAGAGAGGAAAAACACCGAACTGGAATAAAGTTCGCATTACAAATATGCGTAAACAAAACACAACTGAATACCCGTTATATGTGTCTTGGGTTTGGGTTGTTGCTGCGTGTGTGCTTTTTTGTCATTGCGTTACAATCAATCGCGATTTTTTCCCTCATCAGTGTTTCCATTTTAATTGATGACATCATCATTACCTCAAGAGAATTTGAGGAGAGAGAGAGAGAGAGAGAGAGAGAGAGAGAGCGCACGCGGTAATGAAATGCAGACGATGCACGTACAATATACAAGTACTCGAAGTTTATTAGTTTTCCATCTTGCTGTGTTCGTCGGTGTTCTGTGCGTTGTCGATGTATGTAACTGTATCGTTCAATTTTGCTATTTGTTGTTCTATTTATTTCATTCCGGTGGAATTTTCGTTTTTCATTCGTTCGTTCGTTTGTTCCTTTTTTTTCTGGTGAGTTTATGGCTTTATTTGTAGTGTAATATGCAAAATTTATTGGCCATATAAATTTTATTTGAAAGTGGGTAATTAAAAGCAGTTGCTGAACGGCAAAAATGCTCAACAGATATATCGAAGGCAAGAGCGTAGTAGCGACAGACGCACACATACATCGAGAATGTTATAAGATATTCCAAAATGAAAGCGATATGTATCCAATGTCAGTGTGGCGTGTAACGGTTTTGGCGATTCAATTTCTTTTTCACTTGTTGGGCGCAAACACTGTGTGTGTGTGTGTGTGTGTGTGTGCGCTGTGTTGTTGGTGCTGCGTTTTTCTTTGTTTTGGGTTCGGTTCTCTCCTGTTTCTCAGTTCCTTAGTGGCGTGTGCTTGGAATTGGGGTCGGTGTCTTGCATGGTTTATCTAATTAATGTGTTTTGGTTTGTCGTAAATTGCCTTCAAAATGATATAAAATGCACAAGACGCACTACCCAACAAGACATTCAACTCTCTTCGGTTGCTTCTATCTGGCCGCACATTTTTATTCACTTCGAAAAATACATTAAAACCGTTTTCCGTTGCTAAATTAGAAACTTTTTCATTTGAACTTTTTTCTTCTTTCTTCTTCTTTATTTTCTATCCCTCTTGCCTCCCATCTTCTCGCTTTCATCATCAGCTCGCGTGTGAGTGAGTGAGTGAGCTGGCTTGTTCGTTCATTTCATTTGGCATTTGATTCATTCATTGTCATCGATTAGTATTTGGGGTTTCCGCTGACGGCCCTTTGAAAACATGTTTCATTATCGGTGGACCCCGGCAGTAGCTAAGAAATATTGCCATCGATGATCATTAATTTCCAAAGCGTTGCACGTTGTTTGTCTCAAACTATGCGCATAGATTTATTTGACACCCACCAACCAACAAACCAACCAAACAATTGAACTAGAATCGAACGGAAGAGACAGAGACAGAGAGATAGAGTCCGAGACGGAGAGGGAATGAGAGCGAAGGTTCAATTTACCGATGCCAAAACGCATTTCATTAAACTTTACAACGACTCCACAAAAGTTTTATTGTGGTGGCACACTCATACACAAGCCACACGGAAACCCGAAAAATAAATTAAAATAGAACAACAAAAAATGCTGCACAAATCCTTGGGAAAAAGTATAAAATGGAACAGTAAAATAGGTTGTGGTGTCAGGGCGAATAATTTCCAAAGATAATAAAATGAACACATCGAAATGAATAGAGAAAAAAAACCGTTCGCTATCGACGTATTGGTGCTCTAGATTTCAATCAAAAGTCCAACCGATTTTCCCAAAACAAACTGCAACCATGAATCACGTAATATATTAATTCGGAGGCAGTAGCAGCAACAGCTGCCAAGAACCTTTTATAAAGTCTTACCGAGTCGCATTCCGGTGGCGAGCGCTACTCGCGCGCATAGAACCAAATTTAAAGCCATAAATGGCTGGCTTCGCAAATACAATGTATGATATTGAATTGAAACAATGAACATTTTCGGCGCGTTGAGTGTTGAACGGAAGAAATATTTTAAGGACGGCCGATGAAAACGATTTCATAATGCAATTGATCGAACGAATTTCAGAATATGCACACACCAATTTCAATGTGTAATACATTTTGAAACAAAAAAAAGAAGTGAAATTATGTGACCGATTTCGAATGGTGTTGTGCTGCATTTGTAAATTCATTTGAATTTTTGGCATAAAAAGTCAGCGCATATTTCTTGGTCTATCTATTGGCCAGCCGTCACATTTAAATGCATCATGCATCGTGTGCACCACACAAATGGTCATAGACCAAAAAGCACACACGAAAACGAGTGAAAAGATTAACAAGTGTAAGCTTGTATGCATTTTATCTGGTGCATCGAGAGAAAAAAAGTGCAAATATACGGCAATTGCATTGCAGTACAACGTTTGTATGCTCTCGAGATTGAATCGGCTCACTCAGTTCACTTTTCTCAACACCGTACAGTGACAGAGCAATTGCAGGTCGAACATTCGGGTGTTGAGAGTTTTAAAAAGTGTGTATGGCTTTTTGGTGCAATGAGATTTGGTGAATTCATGAATTTTCGATGGTGTTCTGTGAATTTTACCAACGACGAAATACAAAAGGTGAACATTAAGGAGAAACAAACAAACGAACGAACGACAACGACAAAAAGAAGGCCAAGCTAAATAGTTACGCTTAATAGCATGCTTTGACTGTGCCAAAACAAAAACTATGCTAAAACCATAAGCGTCTCTAAAACAAAAGAAGTGGCGGAGTTTTTTTTTTCTGAATTCACCAGAAGAAAATAAAACGAACGAATGCGCGTACAAAAATTTAAATCGATCGGACACAGCAAATGTGTGCTTGAAGAGATATGATCTTTAAGTGCAAAGCTGGGGCGAACAGAGCAAGAGAAAAAAAACAATAACAACGACGACGAATTGCAACGATAACTCATTTTGTGCAAAATTGAAAAAAAAAATATTCCGAGTTGGTGGCATGGGTTGTTTCGGGCGAAGAGAGAGAGAGAGAGAGAGAGAGAGAGAGAGAGAGAGAGAG
>NW_022601438.1:4450590-4505867 GCF_009176505.1 Sitodiplosis mosellana
GAGAGAGAGAGAGAGAGAGAGAGAGAGAGAGAGAGAAGGAGAGAGAGAGGGAGATTCATTTAGAGGTTTCAAGCATGTAAAGTGAACAAATAAATGCTCTTTACACACACCAACTGATTCCGTCGCACAGAATTTAGCATTTAACGAGCAGATCAGCAGAAAATGTCATAGATGAATCATAGTGCTGGTAATCGTTATTTCGATGTAATCTGTGATCAAGAACATTTTTCAGTTGTTCAAATTGGTTATTTGTGTTTCTTTCGGAGTCTTGCGCATCGAGTCGACTGTTGCCACGCATCACACGATTTACAACTTGCTGTTGTTGTTATTTGTTGATGGCCTGTGGTCTTTCGATGCTGGACGCTAATAGAAATCGGTTTGTGTTGCTCTTCAGCCAGAAAACAAATAGAAAGAAAAACACTAATCGACTAAACATACATACAAAATGCTGCACACGAAGCGGAGAATATGGCGGGTTCAAGTGGCTTGAAAAGCCATGCCTGGACGAAGAGAAAGACTCGTCGTCGTGGTCTCTCGGTCGTCACACAAGCAATTAATCAACAAACAAACGAATAAACAAAAAATGTTTTGCATTTGCAACGCGAACACAATATGCAAAGCAGGAACAAGAAAACAATAAAAAATCAATGTTGCAGCATGCAATGGTTGAAAACAATAAACCGTAAGAAGAATCACCAAATAGTGTATTTCGTTTGGTGTGTGTGTGTGTGTGTGTGTGCTTGTGCGCTAGCCAGCATGAATGTGTATGTTTTTGCTGAGAGCAACGCCAATGGTCAAGTACACGGTGTGCCGCGGTCATTCTCGTTGCCAATTTTGACCTTTACGATAAATGTACAGGCTATTGGCATTGCTACCGAATGTCCATTTTCAAAGTAAAAAATCGGTAATTCGATTTAATGGCTCCATTCCATAATCTCCTAACAAAACGAATGAATATCAATTAATCAGTCTTTGTCTTGTGTTCTGCTCGCAATTCATCCATCATGTGAGTCGCCTGAGTGATCGACCGGACGATTCACAAATAACACCATTCTCGTGTTTCCGTACGGGATTTTGTCAACGAAACGAAAGTTTATGTATGCTGAAATTTGATCTCAAACAAACAAGATTTATGTCAATGGTTGCATTTTATGCCATTTTTCTACTGTTTGCCAAACGCAAGAGCAAAAACGTCACGCTCAAATTGGATTTTATCAAATTAATCCATCAAAAAATGAATTTATGCATTAGCAAATAACGAAGGTGTTTTCTCTCTCGTTTTTTCCTGAAGTACATGTCATATTTGTCGATAACAACGATAAAAACAGCAGAAAACAAGACCGCAGAAAAGACGAAGAAACCCGAGACAAAAAAACGCACCCGATTCTCGGGCTTGATATGTTATTTTTATCTTAAAAAGGTATCGCAGAGGTGAAGGCAATGATGATTCCAATCCATCTACACACAAACACCATAATCTAATCATATTTCGGCTTAACAATGCTGGGAACATCGTTTGAGAATTCAACGAAACAATGTGATTTATTACGAAAAGTTTTCCATCATACACACGAAATGCAACAATAACCACAGCGAACAAAAATGGATATGAATTCCATTTTCATTTGCAGCTCCGAACGCCTTCAATTTTGGACAGAATTCAATGCGTTTACTTGTTCAAGACACGATTTCGGCTCCATTATCTCTACCATAATTTTGTTTTGCCCGTTCTCTCTCGCACACACATACTCACTCACTCATTCGTAAGCCATGGCTGCGGTGTGTGTGTGTGTGTGTGTGCTAATTTACGCAAAATATGAAATGCAACAGTGCGATCAAAGTAATCATCGTTGTTTTAAAAGATAATTGTTTAAATAACCGTTTTGTAATTAAAATGTACGCGAGATATTATGCAGTCAACGTTTCTTCTTGTGAGAAGCACGTCACACGAAAACCTGTCGTCGTCAGCATCAGCATCAGCATCGTCAGTTGCTTTGTGTTTGCGATGGGAAAAACGAAATATTGGTGTGTGAATTGCATGAGTGCGATTTTCTTTGCTGCTCATTACGAGTGAAGAAAAGAAACACGTTTATTTCATTTTTATTTTCGCTTATGATAATGGGATTTAAGATTAATAATCGAGCAACTCGATAAATAAGTATATCTAATACACGTATGCGTGTGTGTGCTTTGCGTTAGAATTACGAATGTTGTGTCATTTGCGTACGCTGCCACCGCTGTTTCAGCCCATTTCACTAAGCGGGTAGAAACCACATCATGTTATTATGTTAAAACGTGGTGGCGTACATCTTAAAACCAAAAAGCCTCATGAATGGAATGGAATGGAATGAATGGAACGACATGAATAGATCTCATTTGTTATGGGCGCATACCGCTTAAAACGAATGGATGTCAACGCATTTACGCATTTACGCATTCACAACACACACATATACACTCGTATTCATAAGCCTCATATGAAAGACGGAAAAATTTTCTCATCGTACGACGGCTACGATGGCGGCTCTTCTATGGATCATAATATGTGTTTTGTTTTCGGGTTACACGGGGCCGCCGCTAATAGCAACTATTGTGCAAAATTTAAATTAACGCCATCGAATCAACTGAGAAATGATCTGGAAATTGTGTAAATAACAGAGCACTTCCATTCGAAGTGTGTCAGCTGATGAATTTGTTTTTGTGAAAAATGGAGAAAACGCGCACCAACGAAACGGAGAGAATGAATTGAGTTTGACAAACGAGCACGGACGCGCAAACAAATTGTCATAGCAATGGCTTACAATATACTTTCCTTCTTTTGCCATGCTCTCCAAAATTAATTTACACGAAATTTGGTGGAATAAAACCGAAACAACGAACAAAAATATCTCACACTTACGGTTAACGAGCAGCAATTCATATGTGAACACTGCTATAAAGTTTTGAACATTATTTCATTCGTTGATTGAAAGGTTTTTATTTCTCTTCTGGTGCGGTTGCGGTTTGTTGAGAGAATTTCAGAGCAATAGTCTTTCATGATTGCCGTATTTGATGCCAAACACGTTGGTTAACGAGAAATACAGGAGAAAAAAAAAAATTAGTGCAACCTTCTCAGTTTTTGGGACCAATTATGGCATCCGGCGTGCCATGTAGAAATTTCAATCAAGTGGTCTCACTCTCATTTGCTCACATTGAGCTCATTGTTTTAACCGGCGCATGGTTTTAATTCATCAATGACCAATTCAATATGTAAAATGAATGACTGCGATTTTCTTTTCTTCTCTCGTTTCACTTTCGATGAGGCCCAATCACATCGACACAGCGAGACGAGTGAAAAAAAAATGAAACCGTGAAATCAGCAAATGCCTTCAAAAGAGGACAGAAGAAATGTGTGAAACATAAACGGTGTAAACAGAAATCGAGAGCAAATGAAAGAATGCCCAACTTATGCTTCTTTGTATATTTAGCCAGCGAAAATACACATGCCATGGAAGTACAACAACAACAACACTACAGAGATGAAGAAGAAGACGAGAAGAAACAAAATCAAAGTGATCACTCGAGCACGGCCTATTTCCACTCGTCTGGTTCATCGTTGTGCTGAAATACAGATTACAGAGCTTGAGTCGGGTCATGTATTAATCATGTAGATTCGTTTATTTATGATCAATTATATGCATGCCTATCCGCCTTTTTCACTTCTTCCGTTCGCGCTCTCTCCATCTCTCTCTCTCTCTCTCTCTCTGTGTGTGTGTGTGTGTCTCAGAAAAGGTGTTGCGAGCACTCGCCTCACAGTTGGTGTATTTCTTGGTTTGGTGTGTTGTTGGCGTGTTTGCGGCAATTAAGAGTGAAAGTAAGAAACATACGCATTTCTCGGTTCCGTTGTGTTCCAAGAAAATGGCGTGGGCTACATTATTATTGATATTCAAGCATAATCAAATTCAATGAATATCTCGATCGACGGGCATCACATTCAATATATATAGTAAAATATACGGTACTTATACGGTACAAAAAATGCTTCACTGTTCGCTGACCAATCGACATTTTATGGCCCGCACACACTCGTTCTGATACCAAATGCATCGATCCAAAACGATTATCAGCTCAATAAAATACACATTATTTTCAAACAAAATATAGGTTATACATTTTAATTTCGCATATTTCTTTTCCCGTATATTTTCGAACGATATGTCTTTGCATAACATTGATAAAATTGAACCGAGAAACCGAAACAAAACAATATGAAAGAGACGTGAGAAACAAAAACTGGCGTTTGTGGTTTCCAGAAAATGAAATTACGCCGGTGAATCGCAAAATTGGAAGCCAAAAATGATTTGTTGTGTGCGAGCTAATAGATGAATGCCATTGCACAAAATTGGGATATATTTGAGTGTATCCGCGTACAAAGACTCCGGGCTCCATTTTATGTGCGATACAACGGATCAATTTTCCATAGTTGGCAGTAGTAGTAACTTTTCCTCATCATTATAAACAGATTGCAGTGTGGGCAACCGTATAACTTATCTGAAGCGGTTTTGTAGCGCCACAAATTCATTACTCCACACGTGGTGGCAGTGTGGTAGTGGCAGTTTGAATGGTGTATTGTTTTATTTGGAAATAAACACAAACATTGCGCTGTATTGCGATGGCTTTCCATTCCACAATGCATCAATTCGCGGGGTAGATAATTGAAAATGAAGTCTTTTGCGCACGAGCAACCAATTTTCCTGAAATCAATCACAATTGATTTTGGATAATAAGTCTTATTGATACAATGGTTTTGGTAAATAGACATTCTGTGGATATTATATGTCTTTAGCAGACGAAGCCCATCGAGTTTGTATACGTATATTTATAGAATAGAGAAACCGAATGTTGGCAATGATAAATTCTATGGTTCTTCTGTTTGCGAACAATCAAACGTTTGCTATTGTTAAGATTAACTGTGCGCCTTTTACCTATTTGCTTTATTCTATCATAATTGTAATAATTTTCCATGGTGTGTGTGTGTGCGTTTGTATCGCGTGTATATAGGGTACTCTTATGAATTTGTTATTTTTCTTTGTTTTGGCCATCATTTCACCGAAATGTACGAATTGAGAGTAATTGAAACCGTAAAATTGGCACAAATAGAATACCACCAACAAGAGATCTCTCAATCTATCGCATTCCATTTTGTATTCTCTCTCTATCTCATCTCTTTCTACCTCCCTCTCTCCCGTTCGCGTTATATCTCTCACTATTTTCTCCTTTTTTCCTATGTGGCATATAATTATATACGATGGCAAATTGTTTGCATTTGTTCTGTGTTTGTTTGTATGTCGGTTCATTTTATGGTTTTTCATCAAAATAATGATTGAATGTGTTGCTGTGCCATGCCATGCAGTCGCACAACCATCCATTTGATTGAACAATATTCATTTTCATTATGATTGTGGAAAATGGTGATTTTGAAATGAGGTCTTTTTCACGTATTTTTACGTATTTTCCGTGCTATACTTTGTTTCTTTTTGGCCATTGTATTTACATTTGGCTCGAACCCAACCTCTACCTCACTGCACTCTGTTTGGCCCTTTGTATGCCTTCTTTCTGCCTCGTCAATTGCAAACGTTCCCATTAATAACTTATGAACGGTTGTAGTGCTGAATTGATCAACCATTTCGGTTATTCCAAACAACTTCGACAATATATACATATATATGTGAGGCCATCATCGGTTGAGCGCAGCGAATGTTATGTGGCTTTTAGCAGTTCGATTAAAATTTCATAAATGCATCCGTAATATGTGTAGGCTGAATAAACGCAGAGTACATTAAATGGTGCATCATAGCATTAAGTCGGACGATAAGAGATTGTCCGAACTGATTTTATTATGTGAACGGATGTGTTTGTGTTGCTACAATCGTATAAATCAAAACAAAAGTGATTTCAATTTGACCATTTTATAACACACACTCACTTCTATATATAACATAAAAACGTGAGTTGATTTTGCTGGTAACCTTTTTCATGGACTCTCATAACTTGCGAGTCACAAGCGTTTGTGTGTTTGTATTTGAATGGCAATATTTCTATTGAGTTCGACCTTAATCGATTCTCTTTCTCTCTTAATAGATCTAAATAACACAAACACACTTTTTTTGTCGGTTTCGAGAAATGAACTTACCAACTTGATTCTGTTCAATCACTTCACGCTCTCTTCATCGTGTTCTTTTTTTCCAGCTTACTTACTGAAGCTGACGTCGTATTTTTTTTCCTCTGCTCTCTTCAACCAGAATCAATTTCCATTTACCTCTCCAATATTGATATTCATTGAACTGCAATTGATTCGTTCCGTATGCTGTTTTGTTGCGAGTGAAGTAGTTTTTAAGCTTTGTGATTTTTTCCCCCTTGCTCTGTAGAGTGAATAACGAATCACCCTTCTGGTTATAAATGCGATGGCATAACACACGATGAAAAGAATCCCAACAATTGCTTATTTCAATATTGATTCAAACCGTCATTATATAAGCCAAACACGCTAATGCATGGATTCTTCTTATTATTCGCCAAAAAAGCCACATATACGTATCCACTCGCACAACCACTTCTTCAAACGTTTAATTCATTCCGAAATCCTTTGTGTGTCGTCATTTGTGTGATCCTGTCAAAAGTGATTAAAATCAATCAGTTTTCGTGTGTGTGTTTCATTTGTTTGTGTCTTCACTTGCAATCGGATTCAATAAGACCATCGAGAAAATCAAGTCAACCACTTTGATAAATTGCTCGACAAAATTGTATGTCGGTATAGAATAAAACAGTAGCGATTTTGAAATTCACCGCCATACAGCGCATTGTTCAATCAACGAATAATACCATACAACCCATATGACCGCAAGCATTTGGTGAAATAATCATTTGATTAGCTCATATATCGATCACCGAGTGACTCATTTATATTTCTATTTATTTCTTTGGCCTCTACTCTCTCACAGCGCACCACAAAAACACAAATCATAATAATGAAACCGAACATTGTTGTGCAGCATTTTAATAAGGTTTAATTAGTTTCTGTAGCTGCCTTTTTTTTGACAAGAGTTTTTGAAGTCGATAAACAAGGAATTATGTAATTATGATGTAAACTAGAAGCGCAAGCCGACTACTGTTGAGAGACTAGCTCAAACCAAAAACTATAACAATTTATTTTCGTGGTTGCTACTGCTGATTTGCTGTTATTATCAATGAGCAATTGACAGTATTGGTGTGTGAGCAAGCGCGCGCGCGTTTTTACATAAAATGTTGTCTTATTTTGTAATGCCATGATTAAGCATATATCGATCCAATGGAATTCCGCAAAATTTCATCTATTCAATATACTAACTGTGTGTGGTTTGAGCTGAAAATATGTTTGACGCCAATTAAATTTGGATTTGTACAATACATTTGGTTGTCTTTCTTCATAGAAATCTAAAATAAAACACACTCATCAAACAAATTTCCAAATTGAGATAGACACAAGGCGAAATTGATTCGACAACACCTATTTGTTCGGGTTTATTTTTGACCTCGGATTCATTTAGGTTTGTTATTTGAGATTCGGAATATTAACTGAACCGGGGCTCGGATGTCAAATTAATTATTTAGTTTGTTGTGTTAAGTAAATTTGGTTGACTTTAAATTGGGTTCAAACAATTCTCTCCGTAAGAATAGATTCATTCCGAGAAATAGACCGTTTTCATCATAAAAAATATGTTTTTCTTATGAAAATCAAATTGATTTTCTAAATTGCATTTGATCATTTAATTTATGGCTTTTCCATACAACGTCCAAAGATCGCGGCTCGATATCAACTGTGTGTTTGCATTTGTTTTTCTATAAAATCATAAGTGACACATGTCAACTTTAATCATAATAAACCGGTTAATTAGTGTCAGTACAATTCAAATGACGACATTAATTCAACCCTCGAGATAGATGCAGCAATGTGCATATGAATACAGAATGGTGCTTTTAATCAGCGACGCGATATATTCAACGCAATGTCGTTTAGTTGTTTGTGAGGTTTTTGATACGGTCGAATGGTCAATATGCAATATTCAAACTGAATTATGGATGATGAGATAGACAAACACAAATGGTGGTCGTCCAATTGATGAATTCCGATTGTTTTCGAGATGATATGCAAAATTTCGATTGAATTGGATGCAGTTGACATGAATTGGGTCATTTTGATGCGGCAATCAATGGAAAAACCGTTTGAGTGCCATTTGCGCGCGCACACGATGAAGAAGAGAACAAACACTTATATCAATTCAAACATCTGATCGGGAGCAATCAACGTCAACTGCGTCAGTGTTGAGTACCGCCGCATGATGAGATGAGGAAGAAGAGACGAAAGGAGAGAGAGAGAATGAGAAAGACTGAAACCAAAATGAAATGTAATGTCTGAATTAATTGCATGATCAGCTGATATGTGTGAACAAATGAGCCAATGGCAACGGCAACAACAATAACAATGACTACAACGCATTACCGCTACTGCAACAATAACAATGAAATGAATGAGCAAACGAGCTACTCCGGAGAAATGCGAAGAAAAGTGCCAAGAATAAAGAAACAAGAAGAAGAAGAAGAAGAAGCAGAAACTGTCCGTATTCTTTAGCAGCAGCAGCAACAACAATAATAACATCGGGGAAAAAACATGCAAAGAAAAGAAGTAAACATGCATTCGAAAAACGAAAGAAAAATAAAGCGAACGCACTTCATAACACTTTCCCCAGAGCATAACCAGTGCCACATTATGGGCTCTTAACCAGTCGAATGAACAATGGGTGCGCGCGCTCCGCTCGCTGTAATGTCTGACGATTTTTAGATGCTTTTGTGCGGAACTGTTGTTCATATTCGTTTTACATTTCGCTCGGCACAAATGATTGAATGAATGAAAAGAAGCATAGCACCAATAAAAATGTCTGTGTGCGAGTCAGCTCAGGCAAACGAAACGATGCGAAAAGAGTGTGTACAAGAATGTCATGTAGCTAGGGCGGTGAGCATTTTTTTTCTTCTGCTCTCTCTCTGTGTGGATCAGAACATGTAACATACACGACGCAAAAATTGAAAGCAAACACTTGGCATATCTTTTAAACGTGCTTCTTTTAATGCCTAATTGTGGAGAAATTATTTGTTTTTGCGTGCGTTTTGCATTTGTTTTTGTGTGTGCACGTGCCTGTTTTCCATACATTTGTGTGCGCACTCCTTTTGCGAACGAACAGAGTTATCCGTTATTGTGTGTACATTTGGCGAAGATCCGCTTGTGCTGTTTATTTTTCCAGTTTTCCTTTCCCTCCATCCATCTCTCTCTCTCTCTCTCTCTCTCTCTCTCTCTCTCTCTCTCGCTCTTCTTCCGTCATCGCCGTCTTCGTTGGCGGTGTCGCCTTTTGGTCTTTGGTTTCTGAATACATTTGTTCTTTGACGTTGTTGAAGGTGATTTAGGAGCTTCATTTATTATCGGCTCAGCAAACACTAAATTAGACATTAAAAATAGACACGACGAATGATCAATAACGTGGCCCTAATATACCAACAGAAGACAAATACCAGAGAAAGAAAAAAAACCAACCACCAACAGCAACAGAATGCGCACACAACAAAACCTCAATTCGCTTTCTTCAGCAGTACGCGAAAATGAAAGCACAACCAGAGAGAGGGGGTGAGAGAGAGAGGGAGACACAAGAAATGGTTCAGTAATTGTAGCAAACTCATTGTTGGTTTTGTGTATTTTTCGGTTATGGTCGGCTCATGTTCTAGATGATTTGGGTGAACGTTTTTCCTTTTTCATGTAGATTGTTTTTTTTCTTCGCTCGCTCGCTTGTTCTCCCTCTCTTGTTTGTCCGTTCCTTCCATTTCATTTAATTAAAACAATGAAATAAAATTCCCTGGCTAACGGAGATAATGATCTTGGTATGTTGCTCAATTTTCTCTATTTCCATTCATTTTTTTTCTTGTGGTTGTTGTTGCTGGTTGGTTTTCTGTGCTCACACACACACACACACACACTCACTCACTCACTCACACACTCACTCACTCACTCTCATTTCGTTCATTCATCCAACTTGTTCAGCTCGGTTCTGACTTTCGTGTTCAGTTTATGGCGCTCAAAATACTCACTCTCCGTTTCATGCAGTACGAATTACTTATTTGAATTTGGACGGCAATGCAAAACGGCTCAGAGCTCCTTTTTGTGTGTGTATGTGTGTTCCATTTTGAATTTACCGGTTCTTCTTTTATTTTTGCTGTTGTTGTTCATGCTTCATTTTCATTTTTAAACACGTTCACATCACTCCTTTGCTATCTTTTATTGTTGTTATTGTCAAATGTACATGTTTTGCTTCTTTGCCTGTGCCTCTGATAAGCCAAGAAAATCGTAACTCAACACGGCAATCCGGTACACATCAGTGTAAACGTACGACAGTCCTTTCTGCTTAACATACACACTGTGTGCGAGCGCATGTGTGTGTGTGTGTTTGTGGAGATTCTTAGTGTGCCACACAGTAGCCACACTTCGATGACAATAATAATTCACATCCCTCAAATTGTACTCTCTCGCTATACTCACATCATGAGTGTGTGTCGTTCACATGGTTTAACAATTATCATAATTCCAATGTTGCCTAAGTTGCCATGCGATTATCTACTTGAATATTATGTGTGTGTGTGTGTGTGTGTGTCCGTGCGTGAAAGTCGTACACAATTCAAATCGCTATACATTTCTTTCGTTCTGGCTAAGGGCTTCGCTCTGCGTGTAAGCTTTTCGCATTTCTTCTCTACATTACTCTTGCATGGCGTGTCATCGCGGTCGGAAAATTCAGAATAAGCAGCTTTCGGCTCCGGTTTTTTTTCTTTTTCTCGTCATTTCATTTTGAGTACCCTGCGTATATTTAAATAAAATCCCCTTTTTCGGCGAAAGACAGAACAAGTGAAGAAAAAAGCGCGTATCTGGTTATGAATGGGCAAACGAAATCTTTTTCAATCGATTTTTTTTTTCAGGTAATAACATTCACGCACCATAATCTTGTATCTTTGGTGTTTGAACAATCTGTTCGAAAACAAAAATGAAATAGTGAGAAAGAAAATTCCAATGCAAGAAAAAATCAACTATGCAAAAAATGAGCAGAGATACCAAGGGGAAAACCCAATTGCTTTAGGCGATGAAAAAAATAACCCAAATATTTTATCACTTCACTTGCTCTCAAAGAGAGCACAAATGCTCGGGTCATTCAGCAAAATCAATAAACTTTCTAACAACATAAAGAATATCATGGAATTAATATTTAGCGATGTGAATCCATTACCGTTTTAATGATTTTCAATTTCACTTTCTTGTTTTCCCTCTTTCGCTCTCTTGTTCGCTCGTTCCGTGCCTTTTTTTCCCGCTATTGTTGAAAAATAAGAGTTCTTTTTTGTTTGTTATTGTCGATTAGAATTTGTATTTTCTATATGTGTTACTCGCCCATCATGCATTCCCTTCATTAAGACAAGCATGAAAATCGCATGTTATACGCTACGAAATACGTAAAGAGAATGGCCTACTTATGACTACCGACTTATTAATTCGAGGTTGGCACACGACATACCTATATACACATATCGGGAACAACACGCTAAAAATTCCGTTAAGATCGTGTGTGTGTGTGTTTGTATTTGTATTTGTATTTGTATTTGTTTTCTTGTGCGCTCATTTTGCTCTGTATTCTACGATTTTTTACTGGGTATCGCACCACACTCGATAAAATCCGGTGAGCTCATAAACTCACTCGGCACAACCACTTAAAAGAACGCAACAAAAATTAAAAGTATATAAAAATTAAAATAGCGTTAGCGATAATTATGTGATGATGCATAGTTAATATTCACATGGAACAGACGAGAGAAGAAGGGAACAAAAAATAACAATCAGCGCGCTCCAAACATCAAAAATGAAGACGAAGCAGAAGTCGAGGCATAAGCGGAAAAAGAAAAAAAATGCGCGAGACTTACGGTTGAAACACAATGAGAGTGAACGACGAACATACTCACACACAAATGATGTGCATAAAAAGGATGGGAACATTTTTGTAAAACGACTACGAGTAATGTGCTTGTGTGTTTGTTGCGAGCATTACCTCATTTTTTGCACGCCGATTAATTTTAAAATATTAGTGTTGCATGCGTTCAATTGTTATGTTTATGTTTGGCAAAGCAAAGTGTGTGTGAGAGAGAGAGAGAGAGAGAGAGAGAGAGAGATGACAGAGCAGAAAAAAATGAGCAGAAAACTAACTAAAGGTATTTCTTTATTAAATATTAAAGTATGCATAAATGAGATTTTAAGTAGGTGGTTACCATTACCGTTACCGTTGCCGTAACCATCACACCACATGCAAAATGTTCACCAAGAGTAAATACGAGGCGAACGGCACACATACACAATACACAGACACATGTGTAAGCTGGAGCTGCTACTGTAGGGGAAAAATACACCATGAAAACTAAGAACCTTAATGGTTACCGTGTTGTCGTTGTTGTTTTTTTATGTTTTTAAATATTGTGGCAAACAACAAAAAATCGAGAGAATGCTAAAGGTAAAGTCTACACAAATTACTTAGCATACACACAAATACACAAAAAAGAGCAGTCAATCAATTTGATGAAATGGCATTCCACGCGACGACGATGCAATATTGCTTTGGGGGGGGGGGGGCGGTCGTCTTGCATTCATAACGAAGTTCGATGGATTTGCTCGGTCATTGTTGATCCGTCATTCAATCATTTTAAATTTCTTGCCATCGAAGAGCAAGCACAACGGAACGCTTCGTTCATAAGAAGTTTTTTTCAAACGTTGTTCGATCGTTGATGCTACTGCCATCGCCACTACTGCTGCTGCTACATGAAAATAACTTGTTTTTTTCCTCAATTCTTTCTGCTCCGGTGCAAAAGCCACACAAAGCAATTTCCATAAAAGCCAATAATGTGCCATGATGATACAGATCATTTAACCGGTTTTTATATGACATTTATATGCACCCCGAAAGCAGCACACACACATATAACAACTGAATAGACGACCTCATCTCGGATGCGATGAATGAAAATAACGGTGACCAAACTATGTTGTAGATCTAAACGGTATGGAGAAGACAATGCACTACAAATTTAAATTTGACTGACAATCAAGTCATGCTAAGACCAATTTAAAGCATCCAAATCATGTTCAACGATTATTACGAGTTGGCTGAAAAAAAAAACGGATTGGAAAAGAAGACACAAATGCTTGACAGTTACTTATGTCAAACATCCAATTTGCTCAAACCGATAGAGAGAGCATGAGAGACCAGTCTAATGCCATAACTAGATTGAGTTACCGACATTACGCTAAACTCACTTTCACTGCATACGACGAAAGAGAGAGAGAGAGAGAGAGAGAAAGAGAAACAGGGATGGAAACAAAAAAGACAACAAAAACCAGCCCATCGGAAGAACGAATCGACAAAGATTATGTGTGGAATACATAAGTACATATGCTTTTATTCGGTTAATGCTCACCACCGGTGCTATGCCGTCAAAGTGGAAGAACCTCAGAACGATGGACTTCGAAATGGGTTTGCAAAACCATGCAAAACAAAGGATACAAATGAACCGAGATGTTTATAAAGGCACCAAATATACCTTTGTATTTGCATATATGTAGTCGCGCGCGTCGGATCCAACGGCATTGCTGCAGTACAATCGGATAGAAAAGAAAGTTTGATAAGAGCAACGCTAAAAAAGAAGCAATCAAATTCAATTGATTAAAATTGTTGGCATTTAACGTCAAACCTTCGCATGATAAACGGTCTCTGGCAGCAAACTGCATGTTGATGATCTCTGGCAGCAAACTACAGCAGCAACAGGAACGACAGCAGAAAAAATAAAATGAAAAAAAGGAAATAATGAACCCGACCAAACTCCCAGCTAAACGAGATGAATCGATGACATGTTACAGGGACACAAACGATGTTGTCACTATTCTCTGTGCTGGCAGTGCGCGCAACGGATCTAATACGATTTTGATGAATCGATGTGCTTAAAAAAAAGAGCGAGCCAAAGAAGGGGTAACAACGAGAGCGGGAGATGTCAAAGAGACAAATTTTCGATTCGACCAATTTTTCAGCTGCGTTTGTTTGCGAATCACTTGTTTCCTCGCTTTTCTCTCTCTCTCTCTCTCTCTCTCTCTCTCTCTCTCGATTTAGTTCGCGTATCCGGTCAACGTTAAAGAAGTTTCCTTAACAAATGACCATTAAATTTTTTTTCTCGTAATTCGCTCACAGCACATCAGCCATGCCATCAATGATGGAGGAAAAACGCGCATACACACACACGTCAAAAGATGATATGGAAGCACAATTGTACCACTTTATAATACAGACAACTTTTTTCCTTCTCTTTACTAACTCCATTCATATAGTATACACAACTTTTTTTAAAGATCAAACCAAATGGCGCTTTTTTCCAAAGAAAAATAAAGGAAGTAGGGGGAAGCATATCCAAGCAAGAAAAAGTGTGTGTGTGTGTGTGTGAGCGAGATAAGAAATGATAGAAACATTTTCAATTTCATTTTCGATACCTTTCTGATTCCTTCCTCCCTTTTTGCGGTTCGTTGACTTTGCAAAATCTTGAATTCTTCTCGTCGCTCCATCGTTTATTGAATCGATTTGGTCTCGAGCTCCCCGTCAATGTGTGTGTGTGTGTGTCCTTCGTTAATCACAAAGTGTTTGATCTTATTCGTGGAATCGTTTCGTCTTATTTTTTTGAAGCGAGGCAATGAAAAAGAACCTAATTATCAAGACATAGAATGAGCTGACGATGTAAGAGGGGCAGCGGCAATAACAAACATAGTACATTTCAATCGAAACACGATGGCACGAGACTGTATTAGAATATTTTGTTGACTTTTACTCGTTCGCATTATACATATTGTTGAATGATGCTGTTGATGCTGTTGCTGCTGCTCATGATGATGATAATAACAATAATAATGTGGCCGTAATGATTTTGGTCGGTTGGTGAATGTCAATCAATCACATTATGTCAAAATGTTAAAATGTGTGGAAGGCTAAATCGCGCATAACACAAAAAAACCAGCGAAAAAGAATTTTACTCGCTGTCGGTTTTGTGTGAAATCGACAAAGAGAACGTTTTTGGTTCAGTGTTTTGGATTGGTTGGGTGTTGTAATACATCATTGTCGGGGGATAAATGTATAAAAATCAAAATTGATTTTTGCATATTTTGCGAATACATCCATTTAGATTGGAGTGCTACTAATGCACGTATCCCGTGTGGATATGTGTATAGTGAGTGTATGAATGACATGAACTCAAAATGAGAGAGAGAGAGAGAGAGATATTTAATTCTTGTGAGTTTTAAATTTAATTTCCATGTTGATATCATTATTCGCCGTATCTCGTTGAATGAACGAGCTCGTCGAATGCGAATGACAACAACACACCATTCCAACGGTGATTCACATAATTCGAGCATGTAACAGAGAATATCAAAATGTGAGCGAGTGGATGATAGAGAGAGACCGGAGTAGTTTATCGATAAAACGATTCATTATATAAAATTGAATAATGATCTATCTACATATCACACATCCACAGCGATAAATTTCCTAGATAATAGCATACGCATCGCATACAATTCCATTGGAAAATCAAATTGATGTTCTGTAATTAGTTGGGGATTATTTCGTTGTTGTGTACAGATAGATAAACAGTTATAGATGGAACAAGACGGGTGGCATAGAGATATTTGCGTCCATAGTTGATTGAGTTAGAATGCGAATTTGTGTACCGAACGCCGCACTGTTGTCGTCGACGTCATCATTTCGATGGGAAAAAAGACATCAATCAAATCATGCAATCACATTGTGTTTAATTTAAACTAAATTACAACTTTTTTTTCTATGATCTCTCTCCCTCTGTCTCTTTGTCTATTTCTCTTGGTTGTTCTATGATCTCGCTTGTATTCTCGCTTCATTCCTCCGGTACAACGGTATATATTCACCGTATCTTATTATTATAGAGCATAAAATAAATGGCATTTAAATCGTACTATCTTCGTTACCATAAGCGTCGGCTCGGTTGGCATTGCAATAAGCGCCATCATTTGCTGTAATGAAATAGATTGTATTTCAAAATATTCATGCAAAGATTAATTAAAGCAGTTGCCATTCATGGATGCGCGCGCTCGCGCGACGTTCTCATCGCAATGGCAACCTATTCGAACCAAAATGGTTCACAATCTAATTGATGGATGTCGTTAGATCTTTAGTGAAATTTGAGCGCGCGTGCAAAGATTCCGAAATGTCTAACGCGTCGATGAAGAGACACACAGGAAATGCAATGCGAATTAATTTGATGCTCATAAAAATGTTGCGCGCGCCAACGCACATCACATTTTGAAAATTGCGTAAGCGCAAATGAGAGGAGAGAGAGAGAGAGAGAGAGAGAGAGAGAGAGAGAGAGAGAGAGAGAAAGAGAGAGAGAGAGAGATAGATAAATTTCACGACTCATTTCGCACGTCGACAATTTTTGAAACGTGCCTCGCATTACGTTTCACGGTCTTCATTCTAATTGCAATTGATAAAGTTGTTTTTCAATTTAAACATCAGGATAAACAACATGAATATAGAATATTTTATCTGAAAAGATTTAATTCAATTATGAGCCAACAAAACTCGACTCGACAAATACTCCAATGGCCATGAATATTTTTTTGGTGTTCGTCGTTTTTTCTGCATCTCTGTCGCTCATGTACCGCACACCATTACCAGCTTGGCCTGTCTTTGGACCATTAAATTCGCGTTTTTGCATAAAAAGCGCATCTGCATATTCAAGCGACTAATTACATTCTAAATTAATTTATATAATGAACTAGAATGAATGGGATTACCGGGTGCAAAACAATAATGAGGCATTTTACCGTTTTTCAAAACCAGTTATGGTTGGCTAAAATTGCCGTGACAGAACATTGAAACCTACGCCGAAAGATAAAAAAACACACACACAGAGAAATGAAGAAGAAGAGCGGTTGTGATCACCGTGGCCAGCATCAACTGCATCAACCACATTCCATTGTGCAGCCGAATGAGAAAAATCAGTTTCAGTCTATACGAAACTTTGTGGAATGTAAACTTCGGCTTTCAATGCGGATGCTGAAGTCTGGCTTCGAATTCAATTTGAGCAATACAGACACACACACACACACACACACACACACCTACTTCAAAACAAAAAGAATGAAAGGCACAAGTTGAAGCAGCAAAGTGTGAGTTCTCGAGAGTCGATGGGGCAAATATACCGTTTTCGATTAGCTGCTCAATGAATTTTTCTACTCGTGTAAAGGGTTTTCTTGTGCCTCATCATGTTGAGATGGCATATTCACTCTTCGCTTGCGGTTTTTTTTCTTGCCTATCTTTTTCCTCGACCCTTTTTTTCTTACCTCTTGTTAGCTAATGGAAAGCGAAGCAAATTCGAAAGAACAAAATAATAGGAAAAACCAGCAACAAGAAACTTTTCACTCCATTCGATCACACACACATACACAGAGAGAGAGATAGAGAGAGATACACAAATACAAACTTGTAAAAAAAAATTGTTAATTAATTAAGTAAGTGAAAATTGTGTTGAAGCTTTTCCACACGCGCAACGCCACTTTTTCTTCATCTTGTTTAATTAAATTTAAATTGCAGCCGCATCATCAACACCAAAGAACGGTGGTGAGTCTAGTGGCTCAAAATGCTCATGCGACAATACGATGAACTTATTCGATCCGAATTGATTGAAAGTAAGAAATAAACATGGTAGAAAATGAAATGTTTTCTCCATTGATTTGAGTGGCACAATAGAAAGCGAAATAAGTGTGATGGTTTCAAAAGGCCGATGGACAGAGTATGGTAATTCAATGCAAAAGTGTGTGGATAACGAAATGTGCACAAATAAAACAGCTTAACCGGATTAATATTTGTCCGTGTGAGCACAAGAGCAATCTTGTTAAAGACAGCGAATTATATTAGATGTGTTTTTTTCATCTTCGTGTGAGACGAAACGTTTGCGATGTTGATGTTTCACCGTCGTCCACCGCACAACAGCCGCCACACGAATGCAATTCTAGTTTGTACACAATCTCGATGGCATTTCAAACATTGGGAATTGCACTCATTTGGATGTGTGTGTGTGTGCTCACCTCAACGATGCAATTATGCAATGTCATTGTATCAGCGAGAGACTTGCAGATGAATCGCGCATTTTTGCTTCTCTTTCGCTCGCATTCAAACGAAAATAACATCAAGCGAGTGCAGATGGAAAAAATGCAGAGAGACAGAGAGAAAGCGACCGGCTAGGACAGAGAAAGAAGAATAAAGAGAGTGAAGCTTGATGCCGTTGTTTGTTTGTGCACATTCGATGTTTCCATAACCCAAGTAAAAGTAATAGCAGTACTACGCGCTCCTTTGTTTAAACTGCATTCAGATTAACGCTTAATGAGCCCCAAACTGCACATTTTCTTAGCCACTTTCTTGGGAAAATAATTTGCACAATCGGTGCCATTGAATGAACCCATAAACGAATAACATTGAAACATACTGAGTGAGTGAAATGAGTGCAAAAAAAACTAACAATTTCTTCTCTTGTTTCCGATTCGCTTGTGTGTTTTTTTTTTATTTCACGTTGTTCATTTTTTTCTTCTTGCCATTGCTAGTGTGTATATCTTTGCATTCATTCGTCGGCAACGGCGGCAGCGGGAGTTAAAAAAACAGGAGATAAATTTTTGTTGTTGTTTCAGCTTACCCATTTCTATGTTTGCCCGTTGTTACTATTATTTTGCGCTTTCATTCAATAGTCGCACGTGCAAGTGCATTGATTATTACGTAAAAAAAGCAGAAGCGAAGGAATATTTCGTGTTCAACTACGTAATTATATTGCATCGCCGAAGCGATAAGACATAAAAAATGTGAGAGAAAATAGAAAAACGGCTGAGAATCGTATATTGTAGCAATGCAGCGGCTACAGAAAAAAAGAAATAGTATTTCGTATTTTCGAACTTGGATATATGCACAAAGCGGGCAGCGGCTGCTGCTGCACGTTTTCACGATGCGAATTTCAAAACGATGGGTGAAATCGAAGAGAGTAAGTTTCGTCTTTTGTAATATTGATTGGTAGAAATTGTTCCAGAGAGGCGAACGGTTCTTTATGCTGATTGTTAGTGAAGATGTTAAATTGTTGTCGTGGGCAACGACAACGGCAAACGGCAGTTAGAAAAGAGTAATATTGAAACAAGTGCCATTCCGGGAAACAAAACGTACACAAAACACTGTACATAATCAGTTAAGTGTTGGAACGCATTGCATGCAAATGCTGTGTGTCCACACTGAACTCTCTCTCTCTAGACATCCGAGTCTTCAATACACGCATGTTTGAGCGAAAGAGAGAAAAAAAATGAGAGTAGACATCGAGTTTTGTTGCCATTTTATACAATGCCAAACTCAACCGAATAATGTGCTAGAAGAAATCGAGCAAATAAACTAAACATACTGCATTTTTTGTTGTTTGCTATAACATTAATGCTTTTTAATGGCTGTTGGATGCTGGGCACACCATTGCAACTACCGGCACTATTTACAGAGGCACTATCATTATCAATGACGATCTTGATGATGATGCCGATAGCGAACGAGAGCAAAATAAGAGAGAGAGAGAAAGAGAGATAGAGAAAGTTATATTCCCAAAACTAAACAACGTAGAGACAAATACACCGAAAACACAGAGAGCACTTAATTGAACCGTAGTAACCGTGTAATTGCACATAATCGTTTGAAATTGCGCGATTTGTTTTCTGCATTTCACGTTCATTTTACCTACTTCCTATCATGTACACCGAGTCAGTGCTGAGATGAGAAATTTGCCTGGGTGTGTTTTTCCTCCTTCTCTCTTTTCTGTACACATGGTATATTTTCCACAGGGGCTTTTATTGTTGTTGCAAATGCACATTTGCACTCGTTCCAGTCCATTTACAAGCGACTAATTACATCGACGTAGAGATGATAATGCGAAAAATGCAATGGCAAGGAATGGGCTTTGAAGGTTTCAAGTGTATCAATCCTTTGGTATGTGCACACCACTTCAAAATTGATAACAGTCGCCGACGACGACTGCGGCGATGACGATGCCGCATTTCGCGAACTGAATTCCTTTTTGAGATGCAATTTTTATTCGATTTTAAACACCAATTATACTGATAGAGTCGGCTCATTTTTCTTTCATTTCGTTTCGTCAATCATTTGAACCGTTTCACCGGTGGAGAAAGGTAGACAAGTGATTTCTCTGTGTTGTCTGAGTGGATTTGAGTGCGGAATTCTTGTCAACTATCGGACTGAAATAATTGAAAACATTTCCCGTGCGTCTTCGTTGCCCATTTCGATTCATTGCTTTGTTCATTTCATCGGAACACTGAATTCCGTTTGAATTTTTGCCACAACAATATTGAACAATATCACCGTCTTGCCCTCACTCCCCAAACGATTTATTCCAATTGTCATCGCATCGCATCGAATTCCACAATCCTATCGAAAATCGAGAAAAAAAAAATCATTTCCAACAATTTAAGGATGCGAACATTTTACTGTCTCTCACAAAAATTGTGATACCAGTTGCTTGGATCCTTTGTTCAGGCCATTGAATGCTTATTCTTTACGAACCAAAACAAAGCGAACAGAGTCGGCTTTGTATTGAATATAGCCTTTGTGATGTCCTCACAATCTGTCCGGGAGAACGCAAACAAACATTCATTTATCAATGGAAAAATATCTTATTTTGAAGCATAAATCAAATGATGAGAAGAAAAAAATCAAACAACATACATACAAATTGTTAGAAAGACTCTCACAAATCGTGGATTCGAGAAAAAATAAGTACAATGGACTAAACCTTTGCTTTTCTGCTGAACAACTTGAATGCTTTACATTACTTATTAATTTGCTGAAAGAGAAAAGCAGAAAGAGAGAGAGAAAGAGAACGTAAGCAATTTCATTTGTAGAGACTCGTCGCAATTCCGTCTGACTACTTCAAACAAACCGGACATTTCGGCAAATGCAGTGTGCCGTAGCAAACGATTCTCATAAATAAATCATTTATGAAATCTATAGCAACAAAAGTGTCATTATAAACATGCTGGTTGATCCACAAAGAGTCAATGTACTTTATACTCAATTGCACTCAAAAGCTTTGATATCATTGAGAGATGCGATAAAGATAGGGCAGTCGATGAATTCTATGTTGAGTTCAAATTACATTTTGTATAATTCATCGCTGTTTGATTTTGAAGCATGGAATTGCGAGAGCACATCATAACGATACTGGCAATTATAAAGTCAAACAAAGTTTTCGATTGACGTGGCTGGCATGGTCCGGAATATTCCGAGCTTCGGCCAATTGATTCGATGTTTATGCTGGGTACGCAAGAGAGAGGGAGAGAAAGAGAGCTTTTCGAAGCTGCGTTGGCAGTTTGACAGCTGGCTAATGTAGACTAGGCTAAATTGGGACGTAAGAGCCAAGTGTAATTTATTATTTTTGGCGAGGGTGTTAAGCAAAATATTTATTTAAGTATATCCCTGCTCAACAAATCGATGGCTGGAAAGTATTTAAATTGCATCTTTGACACGATTTTTTTTTGAAAGAGAGAAGAGAGCGTTGGTGACATGGTATGGCAAACTGTGCATCGTCTGATACAGTTCAAGCAATTATCAGCAGTAGTTGTGTACACACATTTTCATACACATAAACTCATGCTCAGGACACTCAACGATGTAAGTTCGTAAGTTCTGGGAAGTCAGAGAGAAAATATTAACGCGCATTCATTTTGCCGGCAAAATGTAATGAGACACTCTCTCGCTCGTTCGGGCACACGACCAACCGAACGCTCTCTTCCTCTTACACTCTGGCTGAGTGTGTATGAACGAAAATGTCATTAATTTAACTTCATGCAGCGTATGACATTTTTCCATTAGAACGAAAAGCGCGCGTGGAAGAAAGAGCGCGAAAATGAAAAAAAAGGGCGCACACAGTCACAGCAAGTGCAATCAGTTTTCGCATCATGGCCATAGCAATTATGCTTTAAAAAGTCATACGTACAATTTTTCCCATTCACGTGCCAGCTCTCGTCGCCAGTCTCTTTCACTTCATTCTTCTTTCATTGAATGGTGTGTATGGTTTTATTTTTCTTCTCTTCTCTTTAAATAGAACCAAAACATCCATTACAGAGCCGATGCCATTTACATATACACGTACAATGAAACGAGAAACGACGTAGACGGCCACAACAGCGACGATGACGACGGCGACGGCACATAACTTTGAAGAAAATTGAAAACATAATAAAGCTCTCTGTTTTAATTTTTCGCTTTAGCTCGGCACCGTGTGACGACAAGCAGGAGGCGAGTCGCGTTTCTTTTCATTTTCCTTCGTTGCTTACTTTTTTTTCCATGGGCTTTTCACTCGCTCACGCTTTCGTTGTCGTTCTCTCTCCATTCATTCCTGCCGTCGATCATAAAGTGTGCACGCGGTGTATGAAAAATGCGAGCGAGCGCGTAACTTAAAAGAAACGAAAGAAGAAGAAGAAGAAAAAAAATGCCTAAAATCAATATACACCTACATTCAATGCATGGAAGGTGTATGTTTCGTCGTTGTGTCGAGCATAATGCGCTCGTAAAAAGTGGCGTGGAAATAAAAATCAAGACGAACAGAACAAAAAGCAAGTTTTCGATAGAATCTCTTTGCGAACGATTGATCGACCGAGCAGGCACATGGTTTAGTCATGCAGTTTGTGTGTGTGTGTGTGTGTGTGTGTGTGTGTGTGTGTGTGTGTCACTATACTGGTGTACTGTGTGTGCAAATGCACACTGAAAAGCACCACAGAGTCAAAGAAAAATAATATCCGTTTCGTGTGGCGAACGAAAAGAATCCCGAACACGAAGAAGAAACTTCGCTTTTTTATATATTTTTTTCACGCCATATAAATTCTTCTTTATACAATATTTTTAAACAATGTCGTCGACAATGGCAGCACCAAATGATGACTGTGAATAAAACCAAAAAGCTAACCATAACTTATTATACGCGCGGAGCTTGATAGTGAAATAGAACAAAAAAAAAGTATGCATATATCGAAAATAAAAGTAAGCGAAATCGTGATGGAATAAAAAAGGAAAAAAGAATCAGCGCTAACATTCGACCAAAAACTAAATGCGAAAAAAAGCGCGCCACGCTGACGAGAGTGAGAGAGAGAGATAGAGAGAGAGAGAGGGAGAGAGGGAGAGAGAGAAAGAGAACTGTTACACTGGCGACTGCTGCGAGAGTATAAAAAGAAATGCAGAACGCATTCTCTGAGAGACGAAAAAAAAAACAGCAGACAAACTGAGAAGCGTGGGTGCCTTCTTTCAGTCGCTTCTCCGATATTGATGGAGACGAAGGGAAAGAGAAAGAGAACGAAATAAGAGCACGTAAAATTTGTGGTGTGTATGGTATATGTATTTGTTGCGTGTTGAGCGCTATAAATCATATTGTCAAAAAAGCGTACTATAACAACACAAGATAAATACATGCATTTTTTGTCTTTCGTTGGTTCGTTTGTTCTTTGTGGCGTGCAAGAACGAGAGTAGCGGGAGGCGGGAAACGAAAAAAAAAATTAGGGAAAAGTGAAAAGCGTGTGTATTTTTTAGGATAAAACGGCCCATAGCAGCAGTGCAACGCAACGCAGCAACGAGCTGTATGATGAAATGAGGAATAAAATGTATATTATGCGAATAGGTGCAATGAAGACGAAAGCAACGGATAATGAGAGGGGGAGAAGAAAATTAAATCGAAGAAAAATGTTTATATTTGGTACTCATTTCGGTTTCATTTCTGGCGCAACGAACAAACGCACATCCGAAAAAACGAATGTGTCCCGATTCCTTCTTCCCTTTACACATCTTCTACGCAACCTACCTAGCATACTTTCCTGAAACTTTGATCGCTGTGCTGACAAAGTCGTAGAGGAAACATTTAAATACATACATAACTATACTACTTGTGCCTTTCGTAGAGCAAAAGCGCGAAGAATAGGGAAAAAACACAGTAACATTGCATCATCACTTGGCATAGGTACCGAAATTGAAATAGAAGTAGGAAATGTGGTAAACCACACGCATTTCACTTATTTAATATGCAAAAGATGTGAAACGATTGTGTGTTCTCGTCGAAGTATAGCGACGTGAAGAAGCAACAGCCACAAAAAATTTAATAAATGATAAATATGGTTGAAGCAGGCATTTCACATGCATTACATCTTTTTCGCTCGCACGCGCACACAAAATGTGGAAATGAGCAGGCTAACACACAGAGCCAAAGAAAAACGAACGCAATCACCTCTGAGAATTCAGTTCATCGTGTATGTGTGTGTACATGTTGACAATTTAATGCTGTGGCAAATCTGCGGAATTCAGTTTAGTATCATCGAGAGTATTTTAAATTAGTTGGCAGAGCAACTAAAAAAATTGCCATCCCATTCACACATACAGCATGTCGCGATGTTGCGCTCATATTTCAGCTCAAATCTCGACACCGTTTCTTATGCTCTGAGGTATATGGATCGCGAGCGTTCAGCGTTTCTCGCTGTGTTTGTGTGTGTATTACCATTTTTTGTGAAGCCGATTTTCAATTCACAAGTGACTTTTAGATGTGATTACACATCTACTTCGAATCACATTACACCATATCGATTCTAGGGTAGCCCGTGTGTTTTTCGCATCTCAAAAGGCAGATAAAATCAAAATGGCTGAAAATTTCCCAAACATATTTTTTCGCTGCCTTTTAACATACACGAATTGTTCCGTATCCAACGAAAAAAAGCGCATCATCATATTCTTTTAAGACAGAAAAACTATGGTAATTGAGATAAAGTCATTTTGACGCCTTCTCTCATCCCTCGTATGAGTCTCTCGTCTGATATTCGATCCACACATTACGCCGTACATGTGAAACACTAGCACGTGAGTTCACGCAGCAGCAACAACAACAAATTAATAAGTATTAAATTGCAATTTAATCCAGTCAGTATTTCAGCCGCGTTAATATTGACGCGCAAAAGTGTGAATTTCGAGCATCATAAGCACATTTTGGCATAGCTGAAAATCCCATGCATTGAAACGGCGTCATACCAGGCCAACCGAAAAAGAAAAGGAGAAACGAGAATGAAACGAACGGAAATGGAAAATAAGTCAGCAGCTCAATGCCTTTTCGTATACCCGCCAATCTTTTTTGTGGGTTTCCCGCATGAAGGTATATTAAATTAACCTGGGAAACAAAGATTTTACCGCGATGGGTTTTCAACCCGGTGGAAAAGAAACAGAAAGAGAGAGAGAGAGAGAGAGAGAGAGAGAGAGAGAGAGAGAGAGAGAGAGAGAGAGAGAGGAAGTGAGAAAAAATGAGCAGAACAAACCATAACTACATAATGGAAAGGAGTGAGAGAAGTGGAGAGAGTGAGATGGAAGCATCACGAGTCAGAAAAAAAAGACGCACACAGAAACTTCCACAATGTGCGCGCTTTTCTTTTGTGATAAATTTATCGCATCCAGTCGATATGGTGATGTGGCATGTGGCAAAATTTGTGTGTGCAAAATACATTCATGAATATAAATTTTTTTTTCTTCTATCGCGTACACAATCATTCTTTGGTTCGTTCGTTTGTTATTCACACACGGAGCCTAGTGACGGTTGGGCTGGGCCAGGCCGCCTGTCGAAAAGATGTGTGTGCGTATGCCATGTATTCATATTTCATATTTTACATTTTGTATTTTCATTTTGCCATATGTATTCCATATTTCTTCGTAACAATTTTCTCGTTTTGGCATTGATGCCGCTGCTTCTGCGTTCCATGTGTGTGTGTGAGAGTTTTTTTCTCTCCCTCTCTCTCTCTGCTGAAGTGGTAGACGATGAAGGAAAAAAAAACATTTTGCCTTTTTAAATATGACAATTCAAATGGCTATCAGCAAAGCATTTTGAACAAATTTTCATACGTTTCAACACGTGCCAAAGTGTGTGTATGTGTGCCAGAACGAGAATTCAAGTGAGTGCTCGTCATTTGTTTCAACAGCCAAGTGAGAAAAGTGTGTTAAAATGAAAATATTTCTGCTTTTGATACCGTTTTCACCTTTTCTGACGATGTGCAATCGAATATTCGAGCGCGACAGAATGAGCAGCAGAGAATTTTTGCGATCGTTTTTCAGGATAACAATAAGGCGCTACAATTTGCTTGGTGCTCGTTACAACCGAGCCAGAAGAAAAAGAGAGAGAACAAAAAACGGAACGAAGAACCGTTCTCCTGTTAAAAGAAAAGTATAACAACGCATCTGTAAATTGAGTTGAACCATTTGTCACATTGTGCTGAACATGGATCAGAAGAGGGATTGACTTTCAATCCGTTGACTTTGAAAATGCCTTTAAAGAAAAAGTCATGGGCCAAATGATGAGAGGCGAAATGATGACGATGACGACGGTCGTCGAGGTGGCGAAGAAGCAAAAAGATCGGTGTTCAATATCATGATTAAGGAGCGATGTTGGCAATTTCTCTACTCACTCTCATTCGCACGCTCTCATACGAGCTGCTCTCAGGCGCATCATTTTTCCTTTTTTGATAAACCATTAGTTTACGTCAATGGTTGCGCGTGGATGAAGAATGTAAAACATTCGTAGCATGAACTTTAGTCATAAATATGTTCATAAATCAATGTATGTCCACTGCCATCTCCATAAATATATTAATCTTTGTGTGAGAGAACATTCGAGACCTGACTTCAATATCCAATCAAAATTCCAATACTTTTATCATCCTTTTCAATCGAGGCAGAAACTTTGACTGATTCTCTTCATGTGGTTGCTGTTGCTGATGTTTTCCGCTCTCTTTGGCACTACATGAAATGTAGAGCTACTGATCTGCTTTTTTTTCTTAATACTTTTTGTGTGATGAAACAAATTATGGTGAATTTGAATTTTATGCTCATATTTTTTATTTAACTTAAACCAAAGGCAGTATATTTCAAAAAAGAAATAAAATCAAGATCTTGTAATTCATTTTGCAAATAAATATATTACTTCAAAGTTACTTTGATGAAATACATTTCATGTAGTGCGCCAAAAAATAGTTTGTTGTGAAACAACAAAATAGATTAAGTAAATTAAAACTCAAGAACGCAGAGCGGAGCAAAGCGAAGCTCTGCGGTCTTGTTTTTTTCTCCGCATCGGTACAATTCTCCTGCCGTTTGCTCTGTTTTTGGTGGAATGAGATAAACGGTGTCGTTGAGAGCATGGCGAATATTCACATGGTTTCTTTTAACGAATTGGGAAATGTATGTGCTCGTTCGCTTGGCGAAATCAAAATTGAAATGAGAGACAAATTCGTGTTTCAATTGAAATCACTGATGCATTGATTGAATGACAGCCATTGCAAATGAACCTGAACGTAAATTGCTTCGAAGCACTCAATGAAATTAGTTTGTTTTAATGGGACCACTTTTTTTCGTCTCTCCCTCTGTTCCTTTGCCCATTAGTTCGATGCCCAAAAGCTTGATGACAACACATTTCGACTGGAATTCCAACCGCGTTTTCCCGTTCTCGTGCTAGTTGAGCCATGTGTTGTATGTGTGTGTGTGCCTTGTAACTATTTGCGGCATCTGATTCTTGTGCATACTTTGATTTTGTTTTTCAACCAAGCATCTAGATAAACAAGTGATTTGTATAAAGAAAATAAACTTCTTGACAATTTTTGCGACTCCTCCGTCCCATCGAGTTTGGCATGTATCTCGGCAGCATGTCGATACTATGTGTGTGTGTGTGTGTGTGTGTGTGTGGATGGTTGGTTACGGTGGTTTCCCCGTGTGCGCCACATAAACAGTTCTATGAAATTGCTCAAATTAAATTGACTGAAAGTGAGCGAAAAAGATTTCCGAGTAAAAAGTGGGACGCTGGAAAAGTTCCATGTCGCTTGATGTATGTGCTCCAACACCACCACCCGTCCTCTTTCGTCTATCTTTCTCATCTCGGTCGGGGATCATTCATTCGTTCGTTCGTTCATGGCATCTTTTGTTTTTCGCCATTAATTTCTTTATTTAGTGTGTCACGTTTCGAATCGGCGTCTTTTGATTGCTCCTCCGTACGGTAATAAAGATTGAGACAGAGATTTTGCCCGGTGCAGACGTGATGACATGTACACGTAGTCACATTGCTTGTAAGCGTGCGCGCGACCGCGCGCATACATGGCAATGCAAACGCATCAAGCAATGCAAATTCCAACCGAATTTGCGCTTTCTTTTTCATCCGCTTTTATTTGTGTGTTGCCGTCGCTATATTGGGATTCGGCCATAGGCCAAAGGCCGAGATGTGAATACAACGTCGAAGACGACGACGACGACGACGACGACGATGACAACAACAACAACAACAACAACAACAACAACAATAACAACAAAGATATCGACGCGAGTCGATCGTCGAATAGACGAGAAGAGCCAGTTGTTTTCGTAAACCAGAGTCTCGTAATCGTGTTTCTAAAGTAAATGTTTGTGTGCCAATCAAAGCGTATCACAAACAATTTCTGCATGTCGAACCGGCTTTTCAATGCGGCAACGAACAGTGAGAGAGTGTATTTACGAATCATGCCAAACCCAAAAGAATATAAATTATCGAAAGATATCAGATAAATTAAGAAGTTCACTGATTGCATTGTTTCCGTTTGTTGCCGTTTTTTTCCTTCTTCTCTCCACTCTGTTTGCTTTGAATCGAGTATTGTTTCCTCTACGATAACATGAATATAAACACCGAGCGATGTATTTTTTCTGCTTAAATTCGGCTTCAGTTTGTGTGTTTTTATTTCTTTCTTTGATTGTTTTCTTTTGTTGCTTCATTCACTGACAATCGAACCGAAAATTGAGCATCTTTGTGCCAATGTTTTGCATGAACTTGGACCTGAACTGAGCATACACACACACACACACACACACACACACACACACACACATACGCAAATATACGAAGAAACAAACAAAAAAATGTCAAAGTTTATCAAGAAAAAGAAAAATTGCTAATTCGACGAATGGCTGGAAAAGTTTCAAAGTGGCAACTTGATTGAATTCCAAGCATTGAATGCTTTCAATGGCATCGATTTATAAAAAGCAGCAAAGTAGCACGAAAATAGAACGCAGTGCCATCGCTGATTGGATGTTAAATTGCGACAAAATTAAATGTAGAAAAATACCATTTTGATTCCTTACTCAAATCATCTTTATTTTGCTGTCGAGAATTGTCGTGTGACGCTTGAGTTTCATTCACATACGCAGTTCCACTGGAAATGCGGGAAAAATACGCGTGCTTAGTTGTTGAGATATTTTCGACATAAATGGCCAAACTTCTTCTTCTTTTTCCTTTTTTTCGCCTTCGTAAATCGACTTTCTTCCATCAGTCGCGTGCTCATTTTCGCAACAGTCAACACACAGCTCGTATTTTCCGTGTCGCGCATTTATTCTTTTTGCATGCATTTCGATATCAATCCGGTTTGTTTTATCTACGTTTTGAACACACAATTTACATATTTTATGTTGAAATAATTTGATATGTTTTTCTCTTGCTTTCACTCTCCTTCGCATCACGGTCACTTTCGCTCGCATTTCGGCTCTACAATCTGTGCGGATCGGTGTTTTCATTTTATTTGCAAACATTTGCGGTTTGGTGTTTAACTGATCGACGTCCCATCTGTGCGATAGCCGTGCGTCAGTGTGATAAACTGTGGCAAAAAAAGCAGTTACACGAAGATTTGCACGAGATGTGGAAAGTGCTGAAGAAAAAAAAACTGGATTTTACACTCGCCCAGAAGAAGAGCGTATATACGATTCAGATTTGTAGTCGCACTTCTACTGATCTGTCTTTAACTACGGCCATTTGCGCGTTTTTAATCTTCTAAGTGAGTCATTTGACGATAGACACAACCACTCACTCGCACACAGACGCACAACAACAACAACAACAACAACAAAAAAAAACACTTGTGTGATGTACGTCCGAAATGATGCGCGAAAATGAAACGAAAACTCTTCTTTCGTGCAATTTATTCATGGGGAAAACAGGCGGCTATACGGTTTATTCTGTTTGTGTTTACACTACGGTCTTAATCTATATGTTGTAAAAGATGCTGATGACTGGTGGAAGATTCTGGATTTTTGCTGTTTATTGTTTATGGCTTGTTTTTTTTTCTTCGTCGTCGTGGTCGTTGTTTTTGTTGTTGCTCATCGTCGTTTTTTCATGTTGCCCACGAAGAGTTGGACGATTGATAATTTGCGCATTTTCTAATGAGAGATTATAATAAATTATTCAAACTTTTCGTTTGTATCTCGGTCGAAAGTAAACGAGGATGGATTCATTGGAAGAAGGGGAAAAACATGCGGCCAACACTAGGGCCAACATGGTGGCCTGTTTTCACTCTCTTTCTTTTTCGAAATAATATCGCGGCAGCTGGATGAAAAATGAACATTGCCATTGGGCATCATGTTTTATTCCAGTTTTCTAAATGCCACTAAATAATTTACACATTTGAATAGCAAACGAAAAATGTCATTTTCCGCGTGCAATTTTGACACGCTTTCGCGGGAAAATAAGTGAAAAGTAATAACACTTTATGATGCTAAACAGGCTCATGAAATGACAGTTTTGTATCTGATACGCATTTGTTTGGCATATTTCACTGCCATCAGATTCGTAACAAATGCGCCCGAGCGCGCGTGATAAGAATGCGTATTTAATTTCGAATTATATGATTCAGTCGAATTTTATCTTCTATTCTTTTGTTCGTCTGTTTTGTTCGGGTAATACGCACAAATCAAATCAAAATTACGGTATCAATTTCAATTCCATAGATCAATCATGCTTGAAAAAGACGAATTTAGGAAAAGTTCGACGGTGAAAAGGCATTCAATGGAAAGGAGAAGAAATGAAAAAAAAATTGGATGAATGAACACGGAGCACAGATTTCGTAGCCGTAGAAAAATATATTATTAATTCGGACTTATTGAATTTGGTTGGATTGAATAACATTGCTTATTGGGCTGTTCATATCAAATTTGTTCCTCTTTTCGATCGAAAAAAGGCTTTATTTAATCAGAAAAGAATGTTTTTGTTACAAGACAAAAAAAAAAACTACCAAAAAAAAGAGAAGAGAAAGAATGAAGTATCTGGAGCAAATGCAAATGTTCAAATTCGTACGAGGGTCAAGTGAATCAGTAAAATGATCTGTTTAATGGGTTTCATCAGTTTGTTTCCTATTCAATTAAAGCGGCTTTTGACGGGATATCAACATTTCTTCTTTTTTTTCATTACTCATTTCGCCATTTGTTGTTGTTTTTTGTCTCACCGGCTTTTCTTTCTTTCTTTCTTTTTTTCTATATAGAGTGTGGTGCTTTCGTTTTGGCTCCATCAGCTAATTTGTGCCAGAGCATTTCGTAAAGTGGCTGCCGAGAAAAAAACATCGAACCGTAAGTAACACACACACAGTCACAGTAGAATGATGATTTATTATTCGTTAGACGTAAATCATCTCTCGAAGCTCAAGTGCAGACGCTATACATTTCGTATTTCTTTTTCGCTCAAACTTTTTTCCCCATGTAATTTGTATTGAAAATGGTTTTTTTTTCTTCGTTCCTCGAATCGCACAATCGTACCGGTGCCGAAATAATGATTTAACATTTTCAAACCGAAAAAAGAAAAAGAGCACGAAATTCCAATTGAAATTCATTCGAGATACTCATTTGCATTGAAATCGCAAGACGCATTTTACCATAATAGAAAAAAAGATGTCGACCATTTTACCATGAACGAAGTGCTGCTGCTGCTATCGAATTGCACAAACAGAAACAGAAAACGTGAAAAATACACATCACATAACTATCGAATGAATGACATAAATCGTTTCAGCGATTGATGCGACGCATGGAATTTTACTTGTTCAACGTAAACGAAAGTATAAGTGAAGCGCACATACACACACACACACACCGAAAAATAGAATGAAGATGTTGTTCAATTGCTCTTTTGCCGCTGCTTCTGTTGTAATAACATTTTATGATTTATGCAAATTATCACATGTTCACGCTCGCATCTCACTGTGTGCGAACGTAAAGTCATTTTCTTTCATTTGCCGCGTCGTCTTCGTTGTTTTCGATGGTGCTTTTTTTTTCTTCACCTCTTCTCGTTTTTTTGTTTGTTTATTCGACCATAAGTTTGGAGAGGCAGTGAAAAAAGTGAGTTAGAGAGTATTACTCTCAGAGTAATGTGTCGAGCCTTTTGGTTTTTGGAATGCCGCATAAAAAGTGTATTTGTGTGTCACTGTTATGATTATTGTTTTTCGAGCATTCTTTTCACTCCGTTCATTTATGCTCACTCTGTATGAGTGGGTGAGTTAGCGAGTGAGCAGATTTGTGTGTTTTCGTGTTGGGTTGTGATGCATGCGAGCATAAGTGCGAAAGCGAGCATTGCGAACGACAGTGTATGGGAACAATAAATTTTATGTACTTGAAATACTCGTTTTCGGTATGTGAAAAATCTGTCTGCTGCACAGTATTCACAACACATAACATTCCATCTCTATCTGCTCCCTCTGTCATAAACTTCCATCAAATCTTGAGACGTAAATTACATTCACATCGCGCATATTCTTTTTTTTTTTTTTGCTGTTCCTTCATCGTCGTCAGTATTGTCGTTTTGGCACAGAGATAGAGAGACAGGGCGAGGGAGATGTCTTTTTCATGCAACACCATTTTGAATCGGTAGTCAAGTGTGCGTGCGAAACTTGTGTCCGCGTTTCGCGTAAATTATAATGCATATGGATGGATGGATAATAAATGGGAGACCGCTGGAAGCGTCCCGCACAAAAACGGAAAAACCGACGACGAGAGCGACTTTTCTTTTGTTTTTATGGTGTTTATTGCGTATTTTGGTTCGGTGGCTAGAAAGATGGATTTGTGTGCTATTTTGTGTGCATATAGTTAGTGCGTGTGTGAGAGTGAGCGCGTTTCTTTTGTTTTTTTAGCCGGTCGTTCTTTCTTCCTCTCGCACTCTCGCATTCTTTCTCTTTCTATGCATTTGGTTGACAACGGCTTTACGACCATTCCTAATGCTCAATTCTCACCAAATTCTCTCTTTCTCTCCGTCCCATTTGCTTTCCCTTCTAGTAAGAGACGAGATAGATTGAACCCGAAACGCGCGCGCTGGAGCAAGTTGAGTGTTTCGGGAGGGTTCTTTTATGCGTCTGCTCTCCATAATAATAAATATATTTTCACTTCAATATAGCGAAAGCTCATCGAGCCGCATATGCTACGCATTCTAAATACCATACCACTGCACGATTTCCATTTTACATCTTCATTTTTCTTATTTTGTTTGTTTGTTTATTTGTTGTTTGCTCGGTCGTTCGGGTTGTGATGTGCTGTTGTTGCTTGTATATTTTTTTTGCTGGTTGGTTGCTTGCTTTCATTCGTTTTCGTTCATCCCTTGGTTCGTCGCTTATATTCTTCGTTTGCCTGTCATTGTCACATTCCATTCGAAATACACGCTCCAGTTCCAATTTTTATTCACATCTTTCGTGCTATTTCTATGTTGTGTGCAAGACACACGTAGTTTTTTTTTCTCTTCATCTCTGTTGTTCATCGTTGCGCATTCCCTTCATGTGTGAAATCCAATGAGAGAGCCTAACCAGAGAGCGGAAGAGAGAGAGAGAGAGAGAAAAGCCAAATGGAAAAAAAACGGCATCAGCAGCAACAACACTCTTAGCGCGACCCAAACGATGCTACTTTTTTCCGTCATGTAGTTTGGCTCTTGCGAGAAATCGAAAGTAAAATATGGCAAACAGCACGATTGCTCGTTAGTATGTGAGAAAAAGGCAAATGGGATATATTGAAATCAAGAGTCAGAAATTGTCACACACAACTTTTTAATACAAAACGCTCGCACCGCACTCACATACACACACACACCAAATAATGGCTCAATGTGCTCTTGCTCTCTATCTTCTTTTTTTTCTTTCTCTTGCTTTCGTCGGCCCACCGATGAATGAATGTAACAATAACAAAAACTCAGCATTGCTCTTACATTCAAACACTCAATCTTTCGCTGTCTCCCTCTCTAACTCACACATGGTTTTGATATGAGCCCGACTTCTTTTTTTCTCACCAAGGACAATCGTAAACAAGAGCTAAAAAGTACGACGAAAAATGGCACGCAAAGAGTGTCAAACAAATAAACCAAACGAACGAATGAATGGAAAAAAAGAAAAAAAGAAAACAGCACGTAACGAATTATTTCAACAGCAGCTGAAAACGAAGAAAAATGGGCAATAGACGAAAATGGAACGAACACCGAGACAACCGCACACACAAAAGGAATCAACACACAGAGAGGCAGAGAGAGGGACAATATGAGAGTGTGAAAAAGCAAGAGAAAATGCGATCTTCCTAAATTCGAACCTTTTTTATTCGTCGGCATACATCTAAAGCCACCTCATTTGCTCAGCTGTCGAAGCTGTTAATACGTAAATTTTGACAGAAAAAATATACGCATTTTTTTCGTTTTGCAATGAGCCAAAGTGTTGTACGAAAGAAAAAATCAGACTCTTTCGCAAAGAATTTGCTTTTGCTTTCAATTCTATGTCATTTTACTTTTGTGTTGTGTTGCTATTCCATTCCACACACACACACACACAGAGAGAGAGAGAGAGAGAGAGAGAGAGAGAGAGAGAGATACAACAACACTTCTCCGTCTCCTGTTGACTTTTTACTTTTTGCGCTCAATCATCGCACAATGTTTGTAAAGAATGCTTGAAGAGAAAGAGAAAAAAAAGTAATGCACATCGAACACATTCGACACAATCCCTGTCGTTTTTCTCTCTCTCTCTCTGATGGGGATCACTTTAAACTCGCAAATAGCAAATCTCAAGCAAAGCACAACAAATAAAGAATTCCGTTTTTTTTTTCTGTTGTTGTCGAAAAATTCACAATCGTATCGTGAATAATAGATAATCCTGAAATATTCGTAAATATACCTACCTACCTTTTGCACACTTGCCGAATGTTATCAATGCCAATGCGACCAAATTCCAATATTTAAGAATTGTACAACTCTCTCTCTCTCTCTCTCTCTCTCTCTCTAGCTCGCTCACGCAGTCTGAGTTGTCGCCATCGCCATTGCCATCGTCGTCGTCGTTGTAATACGAACAATGGAATTACGAGAGATGTGTGTGAATTTTTTTATCATGGCCAAACAACTCAAGTGCCAAGGATAATTGGCTTTAGTGAAGCATATCACTTGTCGAAAAAGTTGGAAATTCAAACAAATTTTGCAAAAGTATTTTTAAACATATTGCCACTTTTCGCACATATATACTTGCATTTACTAACGCCGCACTGAGCTTTTAATATCCGGCATTCTTACAAGTAAATCGTCTTCTCGTTAAAATACCGCCAATCGGTTTAAATTGCATAAAATGAGCGATTCATTACAAAATGACAAAGAAACGAGCGAGCGAGAAAGAGAGAGAGAGAGAGAGAGAGAGAGAGAGAGAGAGACAGATAGAGAAAAAGAGTATCAAACTTTTGCTATTATTAATTACTGGCGCTTTCAATGCGATTCGCTAGACTTGGTTAATTTATTAGGTAGAAGCGCTGTGTTACCCACTCTCGGCGAACATACGATTTATTTGCCACACTTTTTTCTGCTCCTTCTACAATTTATTCAAATAGTTGTGCCGCAATCACAAGCTAACAATGGTTCATATTGAAATTCATCTATGAGAGGCATTGCGTGTCTTTCTTTCTACCTCTCTCTCCTTCGGTAACATTATTTGAATGCGAACATTGAACGGTGTGTCGCTTCGAGAGTCAATTCAGAAAAAAAGCTGGCGTTTTTTTCGCGTTCATCGTTCTGCCGTACTTTTTGCATATATAGTAGCGCTAGTTCGTGAGCATATTTACACATTTTGTGACGAATCAGTGGAAATGGTATGGCGTGTCGAACACCTGCGGGCTCGTTCAGTTTTTTCAACGATATGAGAGCTAAACGAGAGAGAGAGAGAGAGACAGAGCGAAAAAAAGCGAAAACGAATTCGTTTGTTTGCTATCCGCTATTTATCTGATTCGCAGATACCGTTTGTCTCCTTTCGTACGGCTTTTAAATATCGATTTTTATCGCATCGGTGTGATTGCGCAATCGGGACCCGTTCAGCGTTATTTTCTTTCATTCATTCTTCAGTCGACTGTTGCTGTTGTTGCTGCTGGCTTCCTTTAATTTTTCTGCACAAGTTGCCGTTGTCGTCGTTGGTCGGTGTATGTTGATTTGGTTGTTTTTCCCTTGATCGCGTCGCTTGATTCAATAGGTTAGCTCGATTTGTCCTTTGCCATCTGATTATACATTTTTGTGTTCTCTCACACTCACTCATTTGCCCACCCGTTCGCTGCTATCAAACGACCGTCGATCTATTCTCTTATTTGACATTCAGTTGAACTCTCTCTCTCTCTCTCTCTCTCTCTCTCTTCTCAGCTCTTCCTCCAATTTTTCCTGCTCGTTTTGTGTGCAACGCTCGCGTTATTTCGCTCATCAGATTTTGAAGCAGCACACAGCAACGCTCGAATCGACAAACAAAGTCAATATAACCATTCGCAATGAAAATGCCATAACACACAACGAACCTGAAAATGCGATGAATTCCACAGAGCAGAGCAGAACAGAGCAAAGGGAAAAAAGCACAAATCGCGTACAAGTGGAATGCAGTTCGAAAAACCGAAAAGCAAGAGAGAAGATGGAAAATCCGTAAGGAGCAAGTCGTCATTGTGAAGGTGGAAAAGAATGAAAGAAAGAGAAAAGGAGAAAAAAAAACCGAAGCGCCAAGACCAAGTAACATAAAACCAGCGATAAAACTAAATAGTTTGAAATTCGTTTCTCATTTCGTTGACGTTGCCGTGTGCCATTCTCTTTTTCGTCCTTTCTCTCGCTCGCTCGTTCACTTTTCGCTCAACTGCGATGCGGTGTTCAGCCATTCTATTCAATTTCTACTTGATACTTGTAACTAAATCGCTCGAAGCTCCGAGCAATGCCCGATAAATGATGACATTACAGAATAAATGAATTGCGGTGATGCACACACATACAAAAATTGTAGAAAACGAAAACGAGCGAAAAAAACGGTCTTGTTTCTAGCTCATTCTCAGTCACTCCTTTGCAGTACGATGCTTGCTTTAGTTCGATTCGTTCACGATATTTTCATACATAAGTATGGAAATTGTATTCAATCTCATCGAGCGTAAGCGAAGCAAACACACAAACACACACACCGACACACGATAAAAATAAAATAGCGAAAATGCATAAAAGCGTGCAAATAAAACTGAAACGATGAGCAAAACAATTGTCTGAATGTGAAATAAAGGCAAATAAAATTGGATTTCCCGCAACGAAGAAAAATGACATTGTGATGCAATGCATATTGTGAAGAACGGCGATCGAACGGGCGGAGGTTGTGCGTTTGTTCTCGTTTGCTCGCTCTTCTTCGAATCAAGTAACCAAATATACACACACATTCGATGCTAAGTCGAACGGTTTCTATGGGGTGGCAGTAGAAATTCATAGTTGATTCCATTCTTTTCCACCGGCTGAATTAGATGCATTGCCATGGCGATCGAGGCTCACGAATACACACCGAAGTCATATATTATATTCGTTAGCCCAAGGTGTATTTCGCGACGTAGAAGAGCGACGAGCGAGAGTCTAGAAAATTAATAATAGATAATTATTTCCATGAAAATGTCGCCGCAAATGAGTCAACCGAATGGATATGGCGGTGTTATAAGCCATCGTCTCCAGGGCATATTTTCGCTTTACACGGGCGGAGCGAGAGAAGGAGAGAGAGAGAGAGAGAGAGAGAGAGAGAGAGCAGCACAACAGACATTCAAGCTGAAAATATGCTCGCATACAAAAATAGCCACCCCAATAGCTAGCTTTTGTGGAACCGAGACAACGACAGAGCGACAGCAGCAGCTCAATGAGAGGGATGCGCTCTTTTTCCAACTATTTTATTTCTTTCACAAATTCTTTTGTTTTCACTTCATTTTTCTTCCATTCGAATTGTCACTCTCTTTCTTTCTTTCCGTCGCCCTTTCATCCCATGCTCGTTTCCGTTTCGGATTTTCGCTCAAGACAATTACAAACTCAAACCGAACTGTTTATTACCGTTTATGCAGTTATTGTCACCGCTATGGCATGTAAATGCGCTGAATCGTGTGCACATTCTTGGTGGCACGACAAAGAAGAAAAAAAAAACCGCAACAAAAGACGAGCTGCAGCGCATCGCGCACCACAACCGGCGTTACAATATGATTTTAGAATAAAAGACCAAGACCGAGACCAAGTCGTTTGGGTAACGCCCGATAGCGAATGCAAATCTATTTAACAAAATGCATGCATTTGTCATATCTATTAAACAAACATTAAATGAATGTTTGTACGCGCAATATGTACATGTCAATATTTTCCTTCGTGCATTTTGTACACGGGATACATGTCATACTGAGTGCACATTTTCGTCAATTCCGAATTCGGTTGTTCGATGTTTGCATTTAGCCTTTGCTGTAGGTGATCACAGCACCAATGGAAAACAACAACAACAAGAAACGAACGAACGAACACACAGCTGAAGGTTATTTTGGTCCGCGTCTTATTACATGTACGCGTCATCAAATATCATCAAATTTTGAATTCACGTGATATGTAAAAAAATAAATATGCTCTCGATGTGAAATTCACCGTTTGAGGCACGTTCATTTCACTACCCTCAAATGAAATCGAAGTTGTTGACGAGCGTGAGCAAAACAGCAGAAGCAGCAACAACAAACGAAAATGCGCCAAATCATTTGATGATGACGGTTGTGATTGCTTCGCTGATGTGATATTTATCAACGCATGCATGAACAAGTGGTAATTGAAAGTGCATTCTTTCTGTACGATTATCGAAGCGCAGAACGAACGAACAACAAATCATCGCAATAGTCAGCACATTTCAAACGTTCCTCTGGCATTTTGAATGAATGTTGGTAAATTAAAATGCTTTTGATTATATTTTTTTTTCTGTTGCCAGCTACTTTTTTTCGATTAACATCTACGGGTGAAAATTATTCAATAGTTGCAATTATTTGCTGAAAATTACATAGGTGAATTCACCACGCACACAATGCCAATGTGTGAGTGTTTGGATGAGAGAGTCGAGTCAAGTCGAGTCGACCCGGTCAGCCACTACTAACTATACTTATTATCAAATGGCCATTTAAAATGTTGTATTTCATGTGAGAGACGGTCAGACCATCAAACCATGAGGAAAACATAATGAAAACTCATAATAGTCTCATGGTTAACAATTGTGAACAGCACACCAACAAAATGAATGGACGATTACTATAACCGGAGAAAGAAGTTGTGATTACATAAAGGGAGAGAGAGAGAGAGAGAAAAGAAACTAAAAAGAAAAAGAATATAGTAATAATAACAGCAACAGCAACAACAACTGGAGAAATTCAAAATGAAAACGTTGAGCCGCCTCGGGTCCTGATGCACACGCATATACACATGTACGTTTGTGTGCAAAATATAGTGTGGAATCGTCGTCCACATGAGAGGAAACGAACGAGTGTACGTTTTGTTCACGATGCAACAAAAGAAAATGCATGATTTCGCATTCGGTGCTCGTTCTCATTCATTCATTCGTTTGGCTCATTTAGTTACATGTTGCCACATCAAAGCGATGATGTATGTGCAAGTGCATTATTACGTTGCCAATTCTACAGGCGATATGAGCATGAACTGTGTACGAGTATTACTATTACGTGATGTACAGCACTTATCGTAGTAAGATGTACTAATTTTTTCATCCGTCTTTTGCGAAACAAGAAATAAAATTTTTGCAGAAAAAAAAAAATTCATCGGACTGAACAAAAAGGCAATAAAACTAATTGTTGCTACATTCAACGAATGAAACTCTGTGCGCATATATGAACGCATTTGCTCATTGAGACATGCCGAAAGAAAGAAAAATTTTGAAAATTTCACACACACTTTCTCAGCATTTTCCTCTGTTTGCACGGCACACAAAAGAGAGACAAACGACCACATTATTTTTGCTTGTTTAAAACGAAGGGAACGAAGACCAAGAGAATATAAATATATGAAATGTGAACGAAAATTAGACATTTATCGATATTTGCTATGTATTAAATCTAAATGGCGACCCAACATGCAATATGTTTTCGCCCGCGTGTTTCGCTCATTCGTTCTCCTTTCTTTGCCATCATTTTATTTTCTCTCTGTCTCTCGCTCCAGCTTTCGCATATTTTTAAAAACCGTTCTTTCGTTCGCTCTCACTCTCCAGAGTGCCAACAAATATCATGTTATTATTACTATTTGTGTGGAAAGCATATCGTGTTCGGTATGCGATATATGGCATATATGCGCTTATGAATGATGATAACACAAAATGATAAAATGTTGTAGTTATTTAAAACATAAACTCACTACGCTAACGTAACCGCAAACACATATAAAGTAATGTGTTGTTGTTGTTCCTACTGCTGCTGCTGCTGCTGCTGTTTTTCGTGGCTCGTATATTCGTTCGATGTGTGTGTGTGTGTTTTTGCTTGTTGGTACCGAGAGCGCATCTAGTTGTAAACAACTCATTCGGTTGCATCGGATTCGAATAGTGTGTATTTTTGCCATGTTCTTCTTCTTCTTCCATTTTGAAAAGCAGCCCGTCTGTCATTATATTATTTGAGAAACTTTGCAAACCAAAGATAGCGAGTGTTGTGTCGTGGGCACCGCGCACACCACGCGTTCACAGCCACTCCTGTCGACATACAACGTTATTCATATCGATGATGCATTCAATGGTATGATATGCTTATACTTTTGGGTATTCCACACACACAACCAATTCCCGTACCAGAAGATATCATATATATGTGTATGTTACACACGATTCCGAAGAAAAAAACCGTATGCACTTTGATTACAATTGCATAAAATACATTGGCGCATCTTGCCCACTTCTGTGCCACAATCGACACACAATATTCTTTGAAAGCCATGATTTTAGACGTTTATTTTGACTCTTCTTCATTTTCTCGCTGCAATCGTGCAACTATTTCTTCTTTTTTTTATGCTCGTTCGGTTTGTGCCCGTTCTCACTGTCTCTTGCGCGCGCGTATCCGCAAACCTCTCTCGCTCACAATGTGTCTCACTTCCAACACACCGAATTATGTGCATGTAATACATAAAGAGTAGTAATAAATAAATTTATACCTGAAAGCAAAATGAAAATATGGATACAAATTACACATCATTCGACAGAGAGAGAGAGAGAAAGATAGAGAAAGAGAACATATACATCGAACCATCAGCAGTGAAGAAAGAATGAGACGCGTTTATATGTAATACGCGGCTGTAGCCTTTATAATGCTAACGATAAAGATAACCAAGTGAACACGACGATTTGGCAAGAAATATAAAAGAAAGAAACAAAAAAAAAACACAGAGGCACACACACTCACCAACGGCACCAAGAAATCAAAAGAAAACGAAAATTAGCTGGGGAATTCTTGTGCACCAGCATTGTATAACATTATAGTGCATATTTTTTTTCTATCTATCTGGGCAACATGCTGGTTAGATATAGAATCGCGAGAGACACCCAAACTCTTTTGAATCCCCGAAGAAAAAGGTCAAACGTTAAAGGAGAAAGCGAACAAACACAGATAGCCAACAAAAAATACAGAGAAAGAGAGAGAAAAAAATAAAACAGAACCAACGAAACGAAAATGAAATGAATGTGTGTTTATGCAAGAATTGAAATGAAATATAACAACAACAACAACAACAAGCAGCACACGGGTTAAAGCCATCGAAAGGTTCAAAGTAACAGACATACACATAGTGTACACAGTGTCCTTATGCTCGTTGCACCCATTAGTTCGTTTTTTTCTCTCTCTCTTTCTTCAGTCTTTTGCTTCTGTGTTTGCCGTTCGTTCGAGTGTCCTGTGTGTATGCCATTGTCGAGGATCGAGTGCAACGCACTCATTTTCATTTTCATATTGAAGCATAAAATTTATTTTCATGTGCTGTTGCACTTGTTAAGTTCGCGCGCGCGAGACAACCATTTTTATTCACTGCTATGTGTTCGTGTGGTAGTTTTTGTAATACTCACCAAACACGTAATATTTGCTTACATAGATGCGTGCTTTTTACCCAACTCACCCCATTCTTCATGTCCTTGATCAGTTCACATCCTGCGTTCATTCATTTTTGTTGGTTCGTTCGAAGTTGTTTCTTTTTCGCCTTTTTTCGTCACTCTTTCTCAATCTCTTTTTCTGCTTGAACACTTGTATTCTTGTTGCATTCTTTAAGTAATATTTTCACTTTAAGTCAATGTCAGCGCCGGGCGGCGAATGATGAAGACGACGACGACGACGACGACGACGACGACGCTGAATTCAAAAGCATGTACCAGTAATAAGCGCACATACATATGTTTAACTAATACCACGAGTGTGCAATATACATCATCATTCAGAATACTTGCCACCCGTTCGTTCGCATTCCACCGTCACCATCATCTCATTCCGCCATTCTCGCCATTTTCGTGTGTAATTTGGAGGTTGTTTTTTTGTGCCCTTCTTCGTCTTTACTTCGTTTGCTGCTGTTGCTTCGGGACTTTTTATAAGTCTGTTCAGTGTTTAGTTTTTTTATGAATGAGTAGATTTTCTCTCACTCTTTCTCTGTCTCTCCAACAACCCATTTTATTCGGAGCTTTACTCGTTGCATGGGTTGTGTTTTTTTTGTTGTATGTCATATCCTTATGCTTTCGTCGCTTACTTTCTTTTCCGAAATGTGTCGTGCATATTTTATTTTAATATATTTTCGCACAGCAATTTGGATTAAGGCTTTCCATTACGATTTTTTTCTCGCCCTTCACATTTTCTTCTGCTGTTTGCTTCTAGTTGCAAAAAAGTGAAGAGTGAAAAAAATAATATGTATAACGAATGTTTTTTTTTCTGTTTTACGGAAGCGAAAGATGAATACTGCTGATCCGTACATTTTGTACTGTATGTGTGCATGTGTGTACACTTTAAAAAGTGCTTTTGTTTGTGAAGTGTGTGAGTGTGGATGTGAAATGCGATTGTGAGTCTATTGCAAAAATATTTGCACGCAACTAACCGAAAGATGTGTTGCACATTGAGACGGCGGCTTAACCGACGCTCACATTCGGATAGTTCTTGAAGAGTGAGAGTGTATGATGAAAATAACATTGTACGCAATTGTAACGCGAGAGAGAGAGAGCAGCACACACGCAAAGAGAATGTGTGAGCGAACTCAGTTCAACGATGCACAGCCAGCCGCAATGTGAAAATTTGATTAAATCATATTGCATAATCCATAATTGCATGAGCGCACACATTTCTTCTTCTTTTTCGTCGCTTTTTGCAGAAGGCCTCGCGCATTTCACTCAACTATGTTCACATCCATTCATATTTGAATCTCTCTCTCTCTCTTTCTCTCTTTCTCTCTAGCCCTCTGTGTGCGTCTCAAATCGAAATTTCTCAACATCTTCTCGTATCGCACTCTTTATTGCACTGTACTGTCGATGGTAATCTCCTTTCTATTTCGCATCGTCGATGCCGTTTTTTTTTTCCAGTGTACGCGTATACACACAATTTTCTCAAGCTTTAATGCGTTGTTCTTCTCGTGCGCACGCTTTTCATCATGCTTGAATTTCAGTTCGCATGAATCTGTTTGCTGTTTAAAATACATATAAATGCAATTTGTTCGGTGAACTCACTTAATTTTTTCATTTTTATGGTTTGCGAATACCACAAGTCAAAGTTCCATTACGTTATATGATCTGATGATTTGTTGAACATTGTTAAATAGAGAAAGAGCGAGCAAGGAAAAAAGCTGAAGCGCAAAGCATCTTCAGTCATTTGATTTTGTGTGTTTGTGTGTGCATTATCCTTTCTGCATCACGTTTACAAGTCGAAAAGCCCACACAAACACACACGCACATTGTTAACGAGTGCACAACTCGAACGAATTTCTATCAGAATGCACTTTAGTTTGTTTGCTACCATTTTTCCTATGACAAACAACCATCGGGCAAACAAGAAAAATAATGAGTTCAAGAGGATGAAGTTGATGGCTCAACGAGAAATAGAAAGAAGACATAGAGAGAGAGAGAGAGAGAGAGAGAGAGAGAGAGAGAGAGAGAGAGAGAGAGAGAAAGAAAGCAAAAAACGACGCATTCATATGGAAACGCATTGCATCTTTAGTGGTTGTTACGGCTCACTGCATCATCATCATCGCTAAGAGTGTGTTTGGCAAAATGGGTGCAAAATAAAGAGCAATACGACTGCCAACGGCAACGGCGACACATACACACACCCACTCACGCTGAATTATATTCATCGTCGAATATGAGCAGCATCCATTGCAATTATAAAAGAAGAAGCACGTAAATGTGCCCAACCACTAATAATTTTTCTTAGAATAACCCTTCCATTTGAGTTGGTAGTGGAGAGAGTTTTGGAATCGGTTGCCCGGTTGCTATTTATTCTTACCTATGACTTTATTACTTTTGCTTGCGAAACCGTTTTTGCCACTTGGTGTCTCGCGTTGCCATATCGAAAATGCATTATGTTCACACCACACTTTGGCTTCGAGATGCAACGGTGAACTGTTGCCACGGAGACTCTCTCCGTTCATTATCTCACTTTGGTGCTGTAAATAGCAAGCAGAAAGAGAAAAATTGAGAAAAAGAGAAGAAAAAAAAACCTTTGGCTGCCACGCTTCTACTTAATGAATGTACGATCAGGGGTTGCTTCGGTTGCTGTGCAATGTCGTTTGTAGTCGTTCTTTCTCATTGGTTGCATTAATTTTATCACATTTCGTTGGTCGTAGTCGGCGTCGTCGTTGTTGGTAGCAAAAGAGTAAAGAGCGAAGACGGAGAGCGATCCATTGTGGTTGTGCTTTGAAGCAAACAGCTGCAGTGGTCACAGTGTGGTTACATTTTTCGTCCATAAATTCCGCTATTTATTGGCATTGCTCGGTGAAGTGAGCTGGCAGGTGCATTAAGAAGCATGAAAAAGAAAATCAATTCAACCGACGACGACGACCATGAAGCGCACAAAAAATATTTGCTTTTCCGTTTCGGTAAAATTACATTTTCTTCGAAATCGAAAAGTGCGCACGAGCGCAAACGAGAAACAGATAGAAGAACATAAGCAGGCAAAGCGTGACGACTACGACGAACGGTGATCAAACGAATGAACAAACGAACGGCCATTGAAAAATGAAAACACTCACACTGACACACACACACACACACACAAGCGACCATAATCATTGAAACCTTAAACTTGTACTCTGAATACCACTCTTGTATATTATTTCGTGCTTTAATTGTTCTTGTCTGTTTGCTCTGTATACTGGCACACCGCTTTTCGCTTGAGCCATAAATACGATGCAATGGCTTTTATTCACTTTTTTGCTTGTGCAAGAGTGGTAGCCGCCGTCGCCGCTACCGTTTCCGCCGGTTGGCTCTCATCAATTAAAATTAAAAGTTTTTTGTTGTTGCTGTTGCTGCTACCTCTCATTTTATCACATCGAATTCGATGGAAAATTGCAATTTGTACCTTATGGTTTTGTATACGTATAATGGACGCCACCAAATCCATCCTCTACTCAATTTTACCATTCTTTCGATCGTTGTTAAAAATACAGCCGGAGAGAAAAACAACAACGAGAGCACTGGAATGTAATATACGAAAAAAAAAACCAAACATTCACACACACACATGCACCGAATAAATGACATAAACACACTGTATTGCAATGCATGCGTAACTATTTAATTGCATTATGCCGATCGGACGGGTCGGGGTTTTTCTCTTTGCTGATGAAATAAGCAATTTTGTTGTTGTCAATCACGGACTGTTTACATATGTTATCGACTGAGTTTAATTTACAGTTCGATTGCAATCAATCTTCCATGGCATTTTATTGGAATGGACCGGGCAAGCAAGAGCCGATGTAAACGAGTGTGTGTGAGGGTGAGAAAGAGTCGTGCGTACGATTGCCATTTAATTCCCAGCCATTTTCCAAAGTGATCTCAATCAAGAATCAGTAAAAATACATAAATTGTTCTGCCACTGAGTAGTGGATTTTTTTTTCAGCGTTCGCTTGCACATATCCGTGCGTATGTGTGTGTTTGTGCGTTGGAAGCAAAAGCTGTAGACAATAAACTACTTAATAATATTGATGGATGATGGCTAATTAACTAATTCCCACATTGGAAGTTATTCGATGGAAATTTCCAATCAAATTTGCCACATCGCCTGGTAAATCGATATGCAAATGATATGATGAGTATGATTCGTTTACGCAGAAATGTACCATAAACCATTTAAATTGCATTCGCTATGCAAACGTTGATGACAGCGCGTTCACTTTAGTGTGTGCGTGTGTATTTGCTCGCAAACAATCCGCCGAAAATGCGAGTTTCATGTAAGTGGAAAGAATAAGGGAGAAGGAGAGAGCAAGAGAGATAATGATTGAGGCAATCGTGCAAGTAACGACTGCATTGAGAACTTTGCACAATCGTATGCCATTCATCGACAGCGCCAATATACCAATATTGTCTTTCGGTTTTAGATTAGAATCATTTCACAAAACGCTTACACATCCGAGTAGATCTTTGCAATTGCCACGATGACGATGACGATGACGACGACGACGACGACGATTGCGAAGAACAGTGGAGAAAGTGGGATTACAGTGATTTTTGGCACATCGATGTGCCGTTGAGTCTAAGCGAATTGCCGGTGTCAATTGAATTAACTTAATTCAAATTCCCTCAAAGCAGAGCACACGCTCGCTCACTTGCCCGCTCATCAGCTCCAGCTGAGCTTCGTTCGCCACGAAATGGGCGCAAAATAAGAAAAGAGAAAGAACTCGTATATTCTTTCATCCGATCGAAAAGACGGAACATATACAAAGCAAATCGATTCTGCACAACACTCGAATCAGTAATCACGCAGTAGATTTCTCTCTCACTCTCCTCCTCCCTCTTTCTTTTTGCCCAGCAAAAACTTTTCAAATACAGATTGTAGCTACTAGCTATGGATTACCGTACCAAAAATCCAATCGTGCATTGAACATAAGATAGAGATACAACAGACTCACTGGGATTCACCATTGAAATAAAATGAAACGAAGACGAGCGAGCAAACAAGAAACCAGAGCCACACACACACACACACATACATATATATATATATATATATATATACTCACCGAATTGATAAAGATTTGCGATTTGTCGAAAGTGCAATATACTTTTTTGCGTTCAGTTACCTCCTGCGACCCATGTCAAATACTGGTGGCACACACTCGATCCACACACCACAAACCGACAAGAAGCGATTGAGATATTCGTGCAAACGGATGAGAAGAATCGAATCGAATCGAATCAGAAAAAGAAATGAGAAACGAACATGCAGGGATTTGCAAAAAGACACACAAAACATAAACTCAATCAAGTGTGTGTGTGTGTGTGCATTTTTTGTTCCGTCTGAACAACATTTCATTCGTCGCAATGACTCGAAATATAATCGAGACAAATGACTTTTCTTATTGGCCATTTTGTGTTGATTACACGTTCGCAAGCAAGCGCTAAGTCACAAACACTTATCCAATGTATTATAGCTATTGTTTTTGAAATCTTCATAATTACTATCGAGCTTTTGCGTGTGTAGTCAGACCGATTGACAAATGCCATAGTTCGAGAATTCATGTTTCCTGCCAACAAGCCATAAGCATCCAAATGCCAGGTAATGATGGCAATGAAATTGTGCAAAAAGCTCGAAAATGAGCAGCTTACAGTGTGATATTTACACTGCAAATTGACATTAGCATCAAAAGGAAGGCTCTAATTTCAGAATGAAAGTGGAGTAGTAGAGCTCCGAAAATTTCGCAACACTTTTCGAATGAATTCTTGAATGTTACGTATTTTCACCGACAAGTGACACACAAAAACACATCATTTTGAATTTCAAGTACCAAAAACTTGCCTGTGTAAAGAATAGCGTTTTACTGGCACACAAACCGAAACCGAACAAAAAAGACGCCAAAAATGACGATGCACAAGAACAGTAATTTACCATTTGCAATGGCCAAAAGAGTCGAATGAATCTGTTTTGTATACATTTGTTCGGGAAAAGCAAAGAACAAAAAAAAATGTAGAGTACCCAAAAGGGTGACCGATAAAACGAGCACAATATACACTATCAACCACAACAAAACAGATACACACATACTAACGGGCCGAAGAAGAGTTGGAAAAGTTTTGGAAAATTCAAAAGTAGCAGAAAACACATACACATAAAATATTATGGTTTGCTCATAAAATAAATTACCTCAAAGTTCAGTGCACAGCATATAAATCCAATTAAGTATGGAGAGTGTGTTGTTGATGTGCTGCTTTTTATACGAGCGCATTCGGACAGGGGCAGGGGGAGCGCGTGCGCGCGCGATTGAGAGAGATTGAAAGACTAAAGCATTTGGAATATGGCATTGTGAACAAGAACGACACCGAGGGCGACTGGCCACAACCATTACGGGCTAAATATCTAACTCTCTATCTCTCTATGACTTGAACTGTAATGGAAAAATTTCCTAACTGAATTGTATTGCTCTCGGTTTGCACAAATATATTTATGGCACGGTCTCGCTCCATGTGTATGTAAGCATGCATGATTTGGACGGTGTCCATTTTACTTGCAGCTATCAAAATAAAACCGGGCCGATACTATTTCAGAAATTCCCAAACAAATCCGCTTGTTACACAAAACCCTCACGACACAAAACCCTATCTCTCTCTCCGCCTCTCGCTCCCATTTCGCTCTATCGCATGCACACATGCACATTTTAACCTGAGTGATGATGATGATGATTCGAATGCGACAAGAGACAGACGAAAGGTGACAATGTCGCACAACAAACACAATACACCACTCATTTCCCATATCACATAATTTCGGTAATAAAATTCCAGTAGTTTGTAAAACATTTTCGCTCACCATTTTCGGATTAGAATTTACTTTTTGGATCGTTGCCCATATTTGTGATGAAGTAATGTGTGTATGTGTGAACGGACGGGCACACGGAAGTCAAATATGATTTTTGAGGCTGGCAAAATATGTAAACAGACTATTTATCACCTCTAATTGACTTTGTCGCACTTGTACCATCGCATGAGTTGTTGGCATTAAAATGCTATCTCTCTATTTTGTGTACATCGCATACACTCTGATATGCACCGAACAGCTCTCAATGCAATTTTTTTTTCTCTCTCTCTCTCTCTAGCTGTGTTTTTTGTGCATGCATTCACTGGCTCGCGCGACAGAAGCAGAGAGAAAGAGAGAAAAAAACGGAATGGTTTGGCGAATAAATCCCATACTTGAAGCAAAATTGAATGAGAAATGGTTTGTTATTTGCCAAATTCGCTTGCGTTACAAAATAATCCTCGAAGCAGCAAAAACTTCGGCAAATCGCATTCAACAGAGATTTTGAAACTTTGAGAAAGCATCGCCAACGAAAAGAGAGAGAGAAAAAGAGCGAGTAAAAAAGCACATACTCAGCAAGTCAATCCAACGAATGAGTTCAGGGGATTCAATTCATACATACGTACACACACAGTGGCAGTAACAATAAATGGGATGCTATCTAAGTTTGAAAATTTTAATATGTTTTAGTATGTTTTGGTGTCAGCTTGGTGTCAATGGAACGATAAAGAAATCTATTACAAACAATATAACTGAACGAGTGAAATAAAAACCGAGCAAACAAAAAAGACCAACCGAAAAAAAAAATCAAATGCACAATGAATAAATCCCAACTCAATGGTGCATGTAGGGCGCGTGAGAGATAGAGAAAGAGGAGCACTAGGAAGAGCACGGGAATGTGTTGTCGGTGTACGTACATATGATACAATCGACACACAAAAATATTAGAGCATAAATGTCTAAAAATGTTCGCGCTCGTGCGACATCCCGGCGAATTGCGAACGAATTTGCATGAATGCAAAACGCGTGCGGGAAGAAAACTATTTGGCGAATATGTTATTCGCAAAAAACCAAATGGATTCACATTGCACATTACAATACAAACACACACACACACACACACACACACACACACACACACACACACACACCCGACCATTGACGATCCCAATTCCATGGCACATGCATTGAAAGCACAATTCACATCGACGCGACACAAAAAACGATGAACACACGCCAAGCGACAGACTAAACAGAGAACAATAGAGAAGTCGTGAACGAAGAACGAAAAAAAACAATACACACACAAAATCACCGAATGATAAAGACTGAAATAAAATGAAATGCTTTGGCTGACTTATATGAGAGCGATAGTTTGGCGATATACGTATGTCTCTGTGTATGTGCAGTGACTTTATATGCACAAAATCCGGCGAATGTGAAACAAAGTGACGCGTATGCATCCAACATCCGAATTTCATCGAACAAATGGAATTCGCAGCAGCAACGTTTCATACGTGGTATCATCGTTCTCACAATATCTCTGCACGCGTTCGCTGTTCGCTTAATAAAATATGTTATGCATAGAATATAGAAAAGATGTTCTCACATTGGTCTGTTCAGCAATTGCATTTCCAGTGTGTGCCACATATCGATACATACATATATATGGAAGATTGATATGGATGGTAGAAAAGCACGAAGAACGAAGGCTAGAGAGAGAGAGAGAGAGATAGAGAACAGCAAGGGTGACACACACACATACATATAAACCATGCATATCATATGGAAACGCTTCATTTATTTTTATTGAGAAAATGTACCCTTTGTGCTATTTGCTTGCCGTGTCGAAAAATAATAGCACCCGATAAAAAGATGGAGCGGAAAACGCTAAAAACAACGAAAAACACTTACACAACATTCCCATTGACAATGAACCATCGTCTTTGTCGTTGTCGTCCTTGTTATTGTTGCCATCGCCATCAATGAGACACACGATCATCCGCGGCAACAAAAAATCCGAAACGAAAGAGATAGCATATCTTCACTGCAAGGATTCGCACTCGAAAAAATAGATTTACATTTCCTGCAAATTTATTTGTACGTATTGAAAAATCATATATCGGCAGAGAGTGCGACGAGAGTGTATGTGAAATCGAGTGTACTGGATAGATTTACGTGAACGCATCGTCACCAAATTGTGAATGCAATGCGAGAAGTATTGTCGAACAATGAGACAAACAACTTCACCATATTGAATGGCAGAAAAAAAAAACACAAGCAAAAACATCAAAAGCTAAACGGAAAATGTAAACATTATGATAGAGAGTGAATGCATTGAAATGTTGTTTTGAAGACGACGACACCAAAATGCATCGACTGAATGCGGGGAAAACGGACTCCATATCTGATTAAATGTGATTCATTTGACCGTTTTCAATTGGTGAATTTCTAAGCAAAAAAACATCAAAAGTTGTGAAAACTTATCGACAGCTAGAGCATGTCTCTAATATTCGTTTTTTTTTCTCGTCTAATTGTATCCACCATGGAATCGGAATGGGAAATGTTATGTGACAAAAAGTCGAAATTGATTGAAAGCGCGCGTGGAAAAACACATCCTAGACTAAAACCGAAGGACCAGTGATACAGAAACAAAAACGATGAAACCATCGTTCAATCAGTGTAATTTAATCGAGTCAAGCCAAATTAAATGGCTTCGTAAACCAAGGTTGCACTCATCACGTTTGTTGTCCCGATGGAGGAGATTGATTGGTGGATTTGGTGTGAATTTTTTTTCCAGGGTCGACAAAAAAGATGCATCGAATCCTGAAACGCCACGCATCGAACCCAGACCGGGAGCCACATTGTCAAATGCCGATTAATGGATGCATGCTACCGTTTTGTTTTGCATATTCGGCCATCGCCATTCTATTTCACGAAAAGGGTCGTGTGTGTGTGTGTGTGTGTGTGCAATGTGCACGGTTTTTGCGTCGTTTGCATGTTTAGTAGAGATCATCAATGAACTAGCTAGCCATAGCGTGGTCGAGATATGTGTAAACTGTATATATAGCAAAGCGCCATTTATTCTGTTTGGTTGTCAACGCGTATTAAGCACACGGGTTTTTTGTTCGTATGTTCATTCGTTCTGTCGCGCTCCCTTTCGAATGTCCCACGCAAATTGATTTTCCTTTCGAACAATTTTACGGTGCTTTTCCTCATTTCGCTTGATTGCATGTGTTCGTGCGAACGAGAAAACAAGCCACGGCTACAACAACAAACACGTCAAATAATGTCAATTAGAAACGTTGAAGCAAAAAAAAAACCAACAGCCAACAGCACCCGTTTCACTTGTGATATTTACACATTAAATAAGTCACAAAATTAAATTAGCATTTTCATACACCGTTTTAATGAAATCAATTAAATCATTACGGAAAACATACTGCTAACATATTTAGTCAAACATTGTGCTGTATGTTTTCTTTATTTGTCGTTCGTTGTTGCTTTTTGCCTCGATTTGGTGTGTTGTTTGTAGCAAATTGACATGTCTGTATCTATGTTTTTGCATCAAATGCCAAATGATTTATGTTCATTATTTGTTCCGTAAAGATTGTCGCTTTGATGCTCATTTGCAGCTCACGATCTTTCCCTCTCTCTATCGCGTTCTCTCCTTGCTCCCTTTCTATCGCAAACATTTTCGGTTGAAGCATTCGTTTCGCGCTCACTTTTCCTTGCACCTGCAATTTTTTTCGAGTTAGATTTCTCATGCACGCGCAAATACACACACACACACACACACACACACTCACGCGCGTCTCCGCGTGTCTTTTTTTCCTTCTCTTGACTGCCATTTCAAATGCACATAATGCATGTATTACCTCACTTTCCATTTAATGTCTCCATTTGATACGTTTGCAGCGTGTGTCGTAAATATGCCAACACCCGAATGCATAATGAATTTAGACTAGAGACACAGAACTATTTGTGTGTGTGTGTTTTTTTTTGTTTTATTCTGTTCGCCGTATCTCACGAGCAATCGAGCTCGAGTGAACACGAGTGTATGTGTACAACATATTTTTCGTGTGTGTGTCAACTTGTTCATTAAGAATGTTGACAGCATGATTTGGAAAATTGCAAGTGAAACATTGTATCTTGGCGATTGAAAAGATAACCGGTGAATATATGGAGCGATTTGGAGAGCATTTTAATTGATTTCAATAAGCTGCGGCCACTGTTGTTGTTGTTGCTGCTGCTGCTACAATCATAAAATCAGCAAATGCCACCGTTTGACAGAGGTTTCAGCAACAAATTTCGAAGTGATATCGGTGCGGTGTGCGACTCGAGTCAGCAATTGTCATACAACAGCGATAACAACAACTCAGGCTAGTGCCCGAAAGTTTTGTAATGTCGCGCGGCTTGTTCAAACTTCAGTAAAATATAAGAACATTTGACATTTCAATGGGTCCATTTATTTCAATGAGGTGTTTTTCTCACTTTCTCTGCATCATACCTGATGTAGTGGCTGACAATCTCATGAGCAACCATGTATTTCTCACTGTCTCTCACTCTTGTGCAATGCTAAGCTCATGCGATGTGACGGAAGCCAACTGAATCATATTTTTTTTTACTACAAGCGTTCACACGTTCAGGTGGCTTTTTTTCTATGTTCCGTCATACGAGCGTGAAATTATTCAATTTACACCAAGTTTTTCTTGTTCAATTTTGTTGCATTTTGTTTTCTTATAGTTCAAATATTTTTTCGCTTTTTTATATTCCAGGTAAATTCGAATTGGATTGAACTTTAGCCAGCAAGTGTCACAAGGTAATTCATTCTTCTTCTTCTTCTTTTTATCATCGGTTTTGTTTTGTTCAATAAGAATTGAAACCAATTTATAATAAGAGTTTGAAATGAAACACTTTCATTGTGCAGTAGCAATTTCTAAGGGTGCGCTCATCGATGAAAACTATTTCAAAACTCTTCCTTGCAAATAAGCGACGAACAATTCAATTCAATTCAATTCAATTGGCAAACAAAAATCCAATTTGAGTCGAGTGTCAATTCAGACAACGACGAAGACGACCATTTCAATGATTAATGATCTCGCACTTTAGATTGAATGGCGATAATCTTTTGCCGGCACCGTTGTCGCTACGACTAATCTTATTTATAATAGATGATTGAAATAATGAATTGGCCGAATAGTTTGGCAGAGAGCTTTGCTGTTGTTCGATTGTGATCGAAATGGAAATATAAGCGCAATGCGAATCGGTATATCAATTGAATCCCATCTAAATCCAATGCCGTTCAATGAATCGGCGACGTGTGCATAATATTTGGTCATTGGACGAAGCAGTTAGAAATGTTATGCTAAATTATCATGATAATCAATAGAGCCGTTGATCAGATCGCCAGCCCGACTATATTGCATTAAATAAACGAATCAACGTAGACTTTGTGCGAAACAAAGCTGAACCGAGAAAGTTTTGCGTTCTTCGGTCCGCATAAATCCATACTGATGCTAAATCGAAGATAAATACATATATATGTGTGTATATATATTCGGGAACGGAAAGGGATCAAAATGTAAATGAAAAAGAGTCAGCAACATTTTTCGATGGTCTGCAATATGCTTGAGATTATAGACACGACCGAAGCGAAATGAGTGAAAGAGACAGACAAATCAGAGAAAGAGTCGTGCAAAGGAAGAGAGAGAACGAGCGTTAAATTCTAGCTGAAAATCTACGAATGGCCTAGCAATAATTTTATTCGGATATAATTTTCCGTTTACTCGAGCATGCAAAAGGTTTTCAATATTTAATTTGGCTCCAAGAAATACACATAGAAATCAAATAGATTGCCCACGTTCCCTCCTCCCGTCCAATTCAAATATATCCACATTGGTTTTGTCCGTTTCTCGTGTTCCAATCAGCAATCCTTCGGCTGGTGATGCTGCTTTTGGTGTGTGTGTGTGTGTGTGTGTGTGTGTGTGTGTGTGTGTGTGTGTG